>NC_141757.1:58710474-58925474 GCF_982258835.1 Parasteatoda tepidariorum | reverse complement strand
TATGAAACTATTTTAATCATGAACGAAATCGCGAATCGTAATCACTAAACGATTTGTGCAAAGTTGTATGCAGCTTTAATAAGATATTAACTGTTATAAACAGGTATTAATTCATTGAAATCAGTGGTTTTAAGCGATTTTAATCACAAAGGTATTTCTGAATCAAAATACTGTGCAAATTTTCTGCTAACTTGACGAAGAGATCAATTTTTCTTTCCAAGTTAAACCATAACCAAGTTTAAGTCGGTTCAATGTGTATGAAAGTGCAGTGTAAAAATTTACTCATACAATTGCGGAATAAAGTGCCAGCACTTTGAGTGCATCATGACTAAAATCCATTTTACCGTAAAATCGTAGGATATTATACCATAATTTTTAAAGTACTATTTATTTAATTAAAGTGATTCTATGATTTTACGGAAGTTATTACGGTACTGTAAAAATGACGGTAAATCGGATTTTTGCGTCGTAACATGTACCAGTAAAAATGGATTTTTCGGTAAAAAGTCCCGAAAACCTGAGTGCAGGTAATTTTCACCGTAATTTTATCCAGAATTCCTTGCAGTGTATGATTAAATTTAATAAAATAATAGTATTGCTATGAATTTACACGGTGGTTCGAATTGATCCAAATTTTCTAACAGGAATTATATAACGCTGGGCAGTTGATAATTGTAGTGGTCAGAATGATTTTAATCATAAAAAAAAAAGAATTCTGATGATTAAGAAAGCCGTTTTAGCAAAATTGCTGAAATAATTTCTGTTAATAAATTTCTTCGAACAGAAAGTATGAACGGTAAATGCTGCTCCGATCAAATATTTTCTATTATAAATCTGGTATTTATTAAACACATATTTAATCGAACTTTTTGTAACAATCGATAAATGATGAGTTTTAATCTTTCCCTCCAGAGTGATGTTGAAAGAAAAGGTATAAGAAAGCTCAATCGATTAATCAATGTTTTCTTAAGTGCGGTCATTCATCGACCAGCCACTATCATAGATTTTCTATCGCAAACATATGGCGATGGGCAGCTATTTTCCGCCACATTTGGTGATGAGTCTAATCAATAGACACTGCTTTTACTTTTCAAAATCGGAATTTTCAGTCTTTTTTTCACATTTATATATATATATTTCCTTTTTATCATTGTTGCCTTATTGATCAAAAAGAAACAACATTAGTTTAAGGTCACTTATTTTTGGAAAAGAAGTAAATCACAATCGATAGACGCGAAGCTCTGTTGCAAAAAAAAATATTTATTTTATAATTTTCAGAAAAAAAGAAAATGAAGTTAATAATTACAGGATGTATGTCATAATTCAGTTTTTATATCTTTTTCGGCTTCACTGTTAAAATTTTCATTCTAAAATTATGGTAAAATAACTGGCAGCTGTCTCTCCATCCGATTAACCATAATGTTTACGGTAAAAAAAATATTTTTTTCCTTTATGGTTTTGAAACCATTTACAAAATGTATGGTTATGAAACCAGTACAAAACTATACGGTTTTTTAATCATTTACAATTAGCATTTTTCAAAAACGTAAGAAAAAAATTATTATTTAGCAAGATATAGGCGCTCGGCTTCTCGTAAGGCATTGGAGAGTGCCGGACACTAGAAATTCTTTGCGTGTTGAAGGGAATAGAGGAAATATTGTGGTGTCAACACTAGTATTCGAACTCCAGTTCAGTCGGTTATAAAATTAACAGATAAGCCCGCTCGGCTGTGTCATGTACGCAGTTGCAAAGAACTAAGTAGCTTTATTAGGTGGTTCTAGTTCGTGTGATAAAATTCTGGTTGTTTAACCGTATTAGGTGAAGGCAGTTAATAAAATATTTTCCACAAACTTAACAGTTTGATTACCATTTTATTCATGGTTATTTGACTGTTTTGATTAAATATGGTAAAATAACCATTCAATAAATTGTTTTTTAACCATTTTTTCTTAGAAATTTCTAACAGTGTTCAACAGGCAATAAATTTTAGGAGTTCTAATTTTATGTTTATTCTCTGTGAAGAAATAATCAACTAAGAGAGCTATTCATATATTTTTATATATTGATATATTTGACATTTTGATAGCCTATTTTACATTTGAACAGCTGAATGAACGTAGGTTCTAACTAACATTTCAGTAAATTTATGGAAATGAGTTCTACATTTTAGGCGACAATATTTCTTGTGTGTGAAGAAATTACGACTTTTCATTCTCTCAAGCTTCGAATTGGCATTATCTCTTATTAATCTATACATGTTTAAACTGTTTGCGTCTTAGCGTTTGCACTCAAAGTGCTTTAATATGCTGCTAAAAGAGAAGCATTCTAATATTGCAATTAAAACCTACTTCTGCTTCTAAAAATATAATTACTTAGTACCTTCATCTCCTGCAGTCTCCTAAATTTCCTGGCACAGGAAATTAAATCAATGTTTATCAAAATTTATATATTTTTTTTTCAAACATTTCACCGCAAAAAAAAACAACTTTTTTTTTAACTTTTAAGGGAATTGTTTGAATGTTTTTGTAGATTTAAAATAGTGCTGTTTGGCTTATTATGTTCTCAGAATTTTATAATTTCTATATTTTTCTATTCTATCGAACTCTAAGATACTAGAAGAATGACTTCATAATAACGAAAATTTGTTACAAGAAATTTCACAAATTTCCCAATTACGTAAAGAAAGAAATCATTGCAATTGAATTTGCATTTTAAAGATTATATATATTTGTACAAGAATCATTTATATTCAGAATTTAAAAAAATAGAATTCAATTTTTTTTAAACAGCAACATAAGCAAAACGAAGCAAGTCAAAAATTTCAAGCAATTAAATGCTTGTCTTTCAACATCAAATTGTGAAATAATTATTAGTTTTGCTTTTTTTTTTGTTCAAACAATTCATCTTGCTCAAGTCTGCAACTTAGAGTCATTTTAAACAAATAACATTATAAATATGCTGATTTCATTTCCTTTTCTGTCTAAAGTTTGTAAACTTGGTAACTTTTCTCTTCCACTTTTAAATTCACAAAAACTCACCATTTAGCAACTAATTTGATTTTAATAATAAGTTATCTTATCTGAAATCTTAAAATATGAGAAGAGAACTATATTCAGTAATCTTATCTTATGTAAAGTTGTGAGTATAGCACAACAGTCATCAGTAATCCTATCTTATCTGAAGGTGAAAGAATACAGCAACTGGAATCAGCAATATTATCTTATCAGAAGATCCTAGAATAAAACCACAGGATTCAGTACTCAGAAACACTTAGACTACAACAATACAAACATTGCTTGTGTTATGACAAATTATTTTTAAAACTAAAATCGTTTTTTTTTTAAAAATTGAGTTAAAGGTATGAAAATTTAAAATGTCAAAAGTTGTAAACCCCCTTTGATTCAGTTTCTATGTTTGAATCTATTCTTTGCTTGGGTCGAAAAAGTTTTTCTTTTCCATTTTAAAATAAACTACTATATTCACGAGTGAGAGATTAATACTTTGAGTATTTTTTAATAAAAACCGAAGGAAAAAGTAATATGTGTATTAAACTTGTTGAAAGAATTTTATATCCTATGAACATTTTAATATTTTTATATTCTACTAGTAATATTCGTTGCAGATACAGCTGAATTTTAAAAATAGGATTATTTTTATGTGCAGGGTGTGGTTTCCTACTATAAGGTGCTCAAGGCACGTTATAAGAATTGATAATTACATAGCAATTCACGTCAGGAAATGTCATCGTATCCCATCGGGAGTACCTCTCTTTTTTGAATTGACTGTTTATCCTACGTAATTTATATTTGTCTCAAATGTCTTTAATATGTGTTAGATTTGCGTTTTCTAGGAATATTTGTCAAAAATTACATAAAATTAATTCGGGAATAGGCTATTTAGCATAATTTGATGCTTTGGAAAGTAACTAATAATAATGAAATTAAGGTAAAACAGAGCTGTTTATGGGCCCATTTGAATGTAAATTTTCACAACAATTAACTTTATTTTTTTTAATAACCGCTGTTGAATAGCTGACCCAATCTTGAGTTTAGGACTAACAATATTCAACTCCGTAGCTTTGCAATTTTGAACCTAATCCAGAAAACTCCTGGAAAAAGTATTGGGAGAAGTTTTGAATTCGTTGTGGGCTTTTTGATCGAACTAACTCTCATTTGCGTTAAATGGAAAGGAAAAGCACAAAAATCTCTCATGGTTATTCTAACGGCTAAGGGACTCTAACTCTTGATCCATATACCACTGATTATATTTTACGGCGTGAGAAAAGTCGATGCAGTAGGCATGAGGCAGGGAAAGGACTTGTATCTACCAGACGTCGCTGGGATTTGAACTCGGGCACCTCATTGGGAGGCAAGCGCTCTATCTTCTGAGCCAACTCGTCTCAAAAACCATCAATTGTGAAATTGATATAAAAATAAGGTAGTTTAGATTAATAAAAATACTACTTCAAATGCACCAGAACAGCCCATTTGTCACAGAAAGGCAACCTTAGCAGCTTAAGACAGTTCAAGACATACATATTTCGCTATGGGATGCTATGCAAATTTTTAATCCCTACGATGTGCTATATCTCCCCTCCATGTTCGAACAACTGTACTAAATCACCTCTTATAACAAAGTTTGTTTACAGCTTTTCTAAAGTTTCAAGAATAAGGCTTTGTTTTGATCATTTTTATTCATCTCCAAAGAACTTGATAACAATTTTGAAAATAACTGCAAATGAAAAGCGTTGTGCGTGGCTCAAAGGAAAACCCCCGTGCGGTCTCTGTCAAAAGCAGTTTCATCAATAACGTATTTCATTATTGATTTTTCAACACTCATTAAGAGAGTATTCGCAACTTTTATTATGATAGAGGACAAAACTAAAACACCTGCGAATAATGTCTATCAGAAGAGGATCTATTCTGCGATAAAAATTATGGTGGTATAAAAGACTTTGATTGGGAAATCGATATTTGTGTCCTACAATCTTCATCGATAAACTGTCAGTTTATCTTACGATATGATGTTACTGATAGAAAAGAGTTAAGGAATTTTGAATCGATAGAATTTAAAGGAATATACCCTGTTAGAATTTCCATTTTAAAATTATGGTAAAATAACTAGCAGCAGTCTGTCTATTCAATGAACCGTGAAATTTACGGTAAAGCACACTTTAACCTTTATGCTTTCGAAATCGTTTACAATTAGTATTGTTCAATAAGCATGAATGCAAAATCGGTTATTTAACCATTTACAATTAGCATAGTATCTAAGCCGTAAGAAAGAAATTTAACTGGACATTGGAGCTGGACTTTCCTTTAGGTAACGAGAATTGGAAACAGGTTTGTGGTTGAGTTGTGTTTTATCAAATGAACAGTGAAAAGTGGTTTAATTAGTTTATCTGACTGCTTTACCTAACCTAAGAGAAGGAAAATATTAGACTTTTTGTGTTAAATAGCTTTATGGGGCTGTCATCCTTATGGGGCGTGAAAAAGAATAACGTATTTTAATAGTCTATGGTCAGAAATTGGAGAGTGCAGGACATACGAAACTTCATTAATATTGAAGGGAAGTATTGTGGTCTCAACTATGGACTCCCGATCTGTAGGTGATGAGATTGACAGATAGGGTACAGTGGACCTTGAAATTCGATAAAAATGATCAAAATATGGAATTTTGATCATTTTTTTGATCATTTTTGATCATTTGATATGATCAAATTTTAGATTTTTATATATTTGGATAGTAGACATCATAAGCTTTCAAACAAAAAAAAATTTATTTAAATTGGAGCATTTTTTACGGAGATATTAGCATTTGAATTAGGCCACGCCCCTTTTTCTACTCATGTATGTGCTGAAGTCAGTAGTTGACTGCAGACGGATTTTTAGTTTCGGTTTAAGCTAAAAGCTAATTATAGCAGATAATCTTTAAATTATTTAATTTTTAAATTGCATCTGTCTTACTAAAATAGGCAGCATATTGTCCTAGTTGATGGATTGATTTTGTTTATGCTTTTATTTGGTTTAATAACCCTGTTATTGTCGTTATTAATCGTGTAGTTCTCCAATTTTTTCAAAACAGCTTCTTTCAAAGCTACTATTTTTGTTTTATCTTATTTTGTTTTTGTAACGTTATTAATTATTTCCTATTGTTTCATTACGCTTCTCTTTGTTTAATTACAATAGCAATAACAGCTGCAGTTAGCGAGTAAAAGTAAAAAAAATAAAAATGAATACAGTTTTTCATATGCTACTGGCGGATTCTAAATTTTATGTGTACGTCAAAGTGTGGGAATTTAGAGAATTTGCTAAAAATGTTTTGTTTGTGTTTCCTTTTATAATGTTTGTTATGTTATTGCAGAATATCATACCTAAGGATTTTTTTTTTACAACTCTTTTACCTTATTGTGAAATTATATATTTTGAAAGTAGAAAAGATCGAATAATTTTTGTGTTTTTTTACTATATTTAAAATTAATTTTATTACTCTTGATTAGTGATATACAAGTTCAGTATATATACTGTCATAAACCATCATTTCATTTAACAAATTTAAAAAAAAAAATAATTGTGCATTTTACAACAATTGTTTTGATTTTTTCAATGTAAATATCACATTCTCGTCATCATTAGTTTCTGATATCTAATACCATATTTTGCCAAATTAATGTATAAATAGTTGGTTATTATATAAAAAAGCATATTAATTATTAATTTACGTGAAAATTTACAAAATATTTGACAATAATATTCTTAATTTGCTTTTTTAATACAAAAACTTGTTTTTCTCAAAACGAAAATTTTGTTTCGAACTAGAAATTGAAACAGTTCCATGCGACGTAATTTTGATGACTATTGCATGAAACTTTTTTTACACACTCTCTAGATCAATAAAAAAAACTTGTAGGGAAAAAATTCCTAAATAGTTTATCACAACATATTTTATGGTCATTTCAATGTTCCAAAATGCTCTTTGAGCGACGATTTTCATGTTTTTGTCTCCGAAACTTGGTTTTTCTACTCTGTATTGAAATTAGTGACAAAATGTGTAAATTTTTTCCCTACAATTTGAAGAGAAATGTAAATAGAGTTGAAATCAACAAATGATTTTTGAATTTAAGGAAAATTTTAGCGCAAGGAGCTAATTTAAACTTCAAAATAAATCGACATTTTTTTAAATTTTTCATGTTACAGAAAGAATTATGTGTCAAACTATTTTATTTTATGTTTTCTATCTAAATATAAACAATCCCTGCAAGTTATAGCACTGTAACATTATTTTTTAAGAAAAACTTGTTAAGAGTCCACTGTAGCCTTTACCTTCTCGGCTATAATATGTACCCAGCTGCAAGTGACATCGTTAGGTAGGTCTACTTGGTGAGATAAAATTCTGGTTGTTTACCGTATTAGATAGAAATCAGTTAATAAACGTTTTTTCTCATTGTTAACATTTTTAATACCTTCTTATTTATGGCTATTTGACTGTGTTATTTGAATGTGGTAAAATAACAATTATGAAATTATTTTTCAGAGAAATTTCTAACAATGCAATATCATTGACTCCTAAAAAATATTGCCAATTAATACATGTTTCAAAATTATATTTGAAACACATTTTGATTTGCTATGGCAGTCAAAAAACTGATAAATCAAATGCAAACTATCGTATCTATGTAACTTTAAACAAATTATTTATATTTCTTCTAAGAAAAGTCTTTCTAACTGCTAAAGGTTTTCAGAATAAAAATCAGTACTTTATAACACTTGGTGATCAGGGTAAACCTTGAAAAACAATTAAATATTTTTTTCTATGATGTTTATCCTCTATAAGGAGCATTAATGAAATATTATGAATTTGAGATAGATGGACTGTATGAAAACTAAGTCAAAATTTAATATTTTTACTAACGTTTGGCAAGGGCAATTTTTTTTTCTTCCTATTTCTCTAATGTGTGTTGCATTGAGGTAAAACATGTGATATTCAAATTTGATATTTCAGACCTTATAATATGTAAAATATTTGGAAAATAAAAATATGCAGAATTTACTATATTAAAAATCTTCATTTGTTTCAAAAATAAACTAAAAGCAACATGTTTCACACACTGAATTATAGGCGCCTATTTTCAAGACTTGCCTGATATGAATGAGTAGAAACGAGAGTGATTTGGAATATAAAACGATGACTCTTAGATTTTCTCTATGTTTTGTTTATGACCTTAATTTCCTATATTTCGTTCTCATCTTTCGTTCTATATTTCTAATAACATTTGCTTCCTCTTATTCGAGCTTGGCAAGTCTTGAAAATGGGCGTAGGTTTTTGAGCGCTTGAAGCTTGTCGATTGTCATTTGCGTAATTTTGAAATAGCATTTGAAGAATTTTTTTATTTGTGTACTTTTGAAGCTAAGAGAAGTTTTTGCAATTTAGAAGCATATCATACGCACTACTTAAGCGTCAAGTCGATCATTTGCAAATTAATAATCTGATGCTTATAACTTAACCTAAACGTATGATTTTTTTTTATTAAAAATAAGCTCAAATTGTAAAAATCGAAATTAAAATTATTTAATAGTTCTCATTTGTTTAAAAAACATAAAACATTAATACTTATTATCATATGTTAATAGTTAAAAGGAACGATAAATAAATATTTGGTTCTGAAATCATGGATAAGTTCATTTTAAAAACCAAAACTTCAGAGAAAGGCATAATGTATACATATTAATTTGAAATATATAATTCTATTATCCCCCTTTACACCATTTTGATTGTCATTCGATATTTTTTTATAAACAACGATAAGTTGATGAGAATCAATAAAACTTGGAAAAGTTTGCTTGCGATATCTAATGATTATCATCTAATAATTTGCATCTTTCAAATTTATTTGGTTTTTTACAAAATTAGAATTTTACAAAGCACAGTAAAAAGATTTCAAGAATTTTTTTTTTGAAAACATGTTATTTAGTTGAAATTTATCTATCTGGAACACTACTCTTTAAATAATGTTTTTTCATTTGAAAAAATCATACAAAATTTCTGCATTTGAGTATGAATAATCAATTAATAACACAATAAAACCATAATAACATAGTACAATAATTAATGAAATATGTTTTTTAGTAGAAATTTGTCTATTCAAAATACTACTTTACAAATGATGTTTATTCACTTAAAAAAATCATACAAAATGCTTACATTTGAGTATAAATAATTAATTTATAACATTATAGAACAATAATACGACAATAACATAATAAAATAATTAATAAAGCATGTCATTTAGTAGAAATTTGCCTCTTTAAAACGCTACTCTATAAATGATGTTTTATCACTAAAAAATCATACAAAATGCTTGCATTTGAGTATGAATAATGTATTAATGTAATTTAAGTAAAAAGATTATTCTATGCATTGCTATGGAAACAGTTAAAAAAATAATGAGATCAAATTTTTACAAAAACATGCAGATAAGTCTTTCAAAATGCTTCGGAGAAAAAAGAAAAAAATTCTTAGAAATAAAAGGCTTTAAAGAAAAACTATAGACATAAAATATTCACATTTGGCAAACTATAACAGTGTAGTGGTATGCAAGACTGCAGAAAATTTGAAGAAAAAAAATTACAAGATAACGTGATGATATTCTGCATATTTATACTATTCCCTTGCTCTTAACTGCTCCCATAAAGCAGGTTGAAGAAATATCTCACAAACCGAGGAAAATAGTGGCAGATAGCGTTTTTGAAAAGTGCTCTCATTTGGAAAAAGCGAATAGTTCGCACTTTAAAGGATTATTGAGCTATAAGTTTCCCAAATAGTTCTTTGCATCCTGAATTATTATTTTTTTTTCACAGCCAAGGCTTAACCTTCTTTATTTTTCTTGTTTTGCGTCGGGGGGAGGATGTCGGAAAGTGTAAAACATCTTATAAGATTAGAACAATAAAGGTTATCCATCGAAAAAAATAAATTTTGCAAAGAAAAAAACATTTTTGCGATAAATTTTAAAGTAAATAATAGTGAAAATTAAATCGATTAAAACATGTACTGGAAAAAATCCTGATTAAATTACTTGTAAACTTCTCTTTTTACATTAACAAATAACAGAACAAAAAATCTGATATACCATAATTTTTACAGTTTATTTACTGAATCACTCTAGATAAATAAATATTAATATAAAAATTACGGCATAATAATTAACGGTAGAAAGGAATTTTACGGTAAAATGGATTTTACGGTATTTTATGCGACCGTAATTTGATCTAAAATTTTTTACTGTTGGTACATAAAATTTTTAGTTACCTAATTGACGAACTTATATTAACGAAATGAATTGACGAAACAATATCACAATCATATTTCTTATTTTATGTGCGAATATTAATGTAATTATATATTATTTTCCTCAATTTGCATCATTAGCAGTATTTTTCATTGCTAATTTTTATCTAAAATGTACAACCTTTGTAATAATGTGTTTATAATAGGATATTATACAGCAAATGTGTGCGTAGTTTTAATAGTGGATTTTACGCATACAAATTTAACAGAATATTTATACAATTTCAAAGTGATAAATTTAAAACGTAATTGAAATTTTTTGTATCATTGTTGAAAGCATTCCTGTTATAGTGTTAGAATTTAGATTCTAAAATTATGATAAAATACCCGGCAACAGTCTGCATATTAAATTAACCGTAAAGTTTACGGTAAAGAACAATGTTTCACATTTAAGGTTTTGAAAACGTTTTTTAATTGGTATGATTAAATAACCATATGCTGTTTTTCAGCCATTTACTGCTAGAAGGGTTTCATATTTAATTGGGGAGAGGACATTGGAAATACTTCATGTATTGAAAGGAATAGAGGAAATGTTGTGGTGTTAACACTGGAACTCGAACCCCAGTTCTGTCGATCATGTGATAGACAGATCAGCCGGCTCAGCTGCAATATATACTCAGTTATAATAAAATAAGTGGCTTTATTAGGTGAGCCTAGTTGGTGCGATAAAATTCTTGTTGTTTAACCGTATTAGGTGAAAACAGTTTATAAATCGTTTTTCTCTCAGTCAGCAGTTTGGTTACCGTCTTATTTATGGTTATTCGACTATTTTCGTTGAATATTGTAAAATAGCAATTTAATAGATTGTCATTTAACCATTTTTATCAGAGCAATTTCTACCAGTCTCTAGATCGAACTAAAACTAACAATGTGATTTTATTAATCAGGTGAATCTTATGCAAACTTCCATTAATTTTTTAAGGAGTTTTGAGTTATTTTGACATTTAAGATACCCTATATAAATTCATTTATTTGTTGTATGAAACTAAAAGGTTTTTTTTAATAAATTTTAGTTAGTTATTGGGATTATTATACTATTTTAATTTGTGATCAATTTAGAACATAATACAACTATTGATAGATTTTTTTTCCATGATGAATTCTTAATTTGAGACCCTTAATATTCTTCTGACAATAATTCTGATAATTTTTCTGAGAAAAATTTAAAATGCATACCAGCACTTGCATGCATTGTTTTTGGTGAAAATCAATCACGATTAGATGGTTAATTGCAAAATCAGTAAAATATTGCATAATTCTATTTCTGTATAATTCTAATTCAATTTTCATATCTGTCTCAGGTATTAAAAGAATAGTGGTTTTCGTGTTTAGTAATTTTTGTATATTAAAATAAGTATTGCATTAATTTCATTGTTTATGATAATGACAATATTTACTTAAAAAACAATTTTAAAATTCTGAATGCATATTGGTGCTGTTTCTAATGCTACATGCCTATACCACCAAGCCTGCTTGGGAAAACCAAGCAAATTTAAGGCAGAGGGTGCGTTGCCTTTCCTGTTTTTCAGTGGTGCCGTCTATGGCTAATAATACGATATAAGCCACAGACAAACGTCACAGCCCGTTTTAAAGAGAGTGGGCCAATTCATACATTAAATCATCCAGTAATCGTAATTTTGACCTAAACCTGAGAACAATCAATCTCCTATTCATTACCCCAAGAGACATGATCTTGGAGGACTTTGTAACCCGTCGGATTTCACATGCATCAGTTACCATTTATTACACGAAGGGTCTTTGGCAGGCGGTGATTGAACTAATAACCACTTGGACATAGGATCAAAGCCCTACCAATCAGGCTATCCCTGCTTCATTTTTGTACTAGTATTTTAGAATTGACATTTGTTTTTAGTATTGACATTTGTTCTGCAATTACTTGAAATATAAAAAAATAAAATTATTCAGCTTTACTGCGTGCAAAGATTCAAATTTTATTTTCGTTCAATTCAAGTTACACTTAAGCTGTAAAAAATTCCGGATGAATTTCCGGTAAAAATTATTGGCACTCAGGATGCTCGTACTTTTCACCATAAAATCTATTTTAATCACGATTTGTTACAGAACAAAAACTCCTATGTATAGTACTTTTTACTGTAATAATTCAACAGTAATAATTTTTACAGTAATTAATCACTGAATTACTAAAATTAAATAATTATTGCTTCAAAATTTACGGTATAATATTTTACTGTAAAAATGGATTTTACGGTGAAATCTATTGTACAGATGATGCTCCCAGGGTGATATTACATTAAACCGTATTGGATCCGGAAATTTTGGCAGTTGGCAGTGTACGATTAAACAGCAAGAAAAAAAAATTCGAAATCAAATGTAACACACACACACACACATATATATATATATATATATATATATATATATATATATATATATATATATATATATATATATATATATATATATATATATATATATATATATATATATATATATATATATATATATATATATAAAAAAGGCGTAGGAAGGCCAAAGTGCTTGCTTAAATCACCTTAAGTAAAGAATATTAAATATGTCTTCTATTCTTTACTGAGAGTGGGCTACGTCGAAGAACGAAATCTTCTTATACTTCAGACATCCTGCCAAGAAAAAAAAACGTTTACTTACTTTATTGTCCCAAACAAGTCACCTCTTTCATTGTAATTAAATGAGAAAGTTGTGTATTGAGAAAAAATTCTATATAAGAATGTGCGAACACAACTTAAAATAAGTTGTGTATTGAGGCAATGCACTAACAATATTCGTCAGTTGAAACCTAATTAAAATGGGACATTAATTTTTAAGCAACAATTTTGACGTAAAATGAAAGTTACTAAGAAAGTGAGAAGGTTTTGATCAATATAATTTGATTTAGTTAATTAAAAATTATCCATATTTTCATCTGTAACTCAAATAAATTGTGAATAAAACTCCAGCTCCTAAAAATTAAATAAATCCTTTAGTCATGTATAATAATATTTCAGTGAATTCGTACATCCTTTGTTGATTATTACATCTTTCAGTCTAATATTTAATCTTTCTCAGTTAATTAAATCCTTTTCAAGCAGCTATTTTCAAATACCATTGAGCATTAAGACATCATTGAAATCAAATATATTTAAATTTAATATTTTTAAATACACTTCGTGAAATACCATATTTGAATGAAAATTTCACTATTTTAATTAAATATGTTCTTTTGTCAAAAACTTTGTTAAATAATTAAATTTATTGAATACTGGATCCACTTTCAAAAAGAATAAATTTTTCCAAAACGAGCCTCAACGAAATATTCTAAAGGAAAGGAAACTTATTAATCCAAAGCTTAATTCTGTTAAAGCTCTCGGCCGACTTAACCTTAGATAGCCCAAGATAAACAATGTCAAATTTGCTCAAATCGATCTTAATTAGTAAAACTTTGTTAACGAAACGAACCGCTGCATGTGCCTCTCCCTAGGGCTACTTCCGTTAAATTCATAATTAGAAAATCTTGCAATCAATTTTAATGAGGTCTTTCAGTGTATGAAGATACAAAACTCAAATTGAAAATCTTTTCTTCACTTATTAAAAGAGTTTCTAGTTCTTGATGCAATTTAAGACAATGAGTTCATTTATGTTTTAAAGAAGGTAATTAATTTTGTAAGGAATGTTAAAGAAATTTCCTATAGTAAGATTAATAAATTTCTTGATACTTTAGACTTTGCAGTATCCTGACCTATGCTATTCGATAATATTTTTCCTGTTATTATTTTAGGGCCTTTGATACACTTTAATTGCATTAGAATTACACTTATTATATTCAAAATTTCTTATTTTGAAATTATTTTGAATTCATTAAAGATTGAACAGTAACTATCACTAATGATATTAGCTTGAGGCTGCTATCATAATGAATTGTGCTAGTTTAACTGATTTTATTCGTAAAAAAATCAGATAAATTTCATTTTAGACTCCCTGCATACAAAAGATTTTAGACTTGCTAAACTCAGACTTGTAAAAATATCGAAATTTTTATTAATTGTGCCTTTATTATATTTTCACTTAAAATATCGTTTTTTAATGTACTATAGTTGCTTGCTTATGAATGTTATAAGACTAAAATAACATGAACAAAACTAACCTGTATAAATTAAATTTAAATAGGGCCTTCTATACATAATGGGAAAATAAATCTGATTGTATGTTTGCGTGTGTTTATGTTGATTTGTATGTAATTGATTACAGTTATATCTGCAAATTTTAAAATGATGGTTGTTGTTGATCCAATTATGCATGAGATTCGAAGTCTAATTCGAATTTTTTAATTAACATTTCTTATATCGATTATTAATTTATTTTCTTTTTTTCATAAATTCAACCCTAAAAATTTATTTCGACTTAATTTATATTGTATATTTGCACATATTTCTGATTTTTAATTCTTTTGATACTATTTTGCATTGATAAGAAATTCCAATACTATTGGCCTAATTTAAACGAGTAGCAGAAGCACAACGTGAGAATAAAGTATTAATCAAATACAGAAATAATGGTCATATTATAGTTTCGGTTCTCTAAATAAATACCTTTCTCAGAGTCAAAACATCAAATAACATTAGAAAATATGAAAATAGAAAATTTATCACGCTCTTCAACAAACCCTTTAAGTAAAAAATTAACAATTTGATTGTTTTTCCCCAATATCCGAATATCAGTTGTCAAATTTCAAAGATTTTAACTAAATTTGAGTTTAAATTTTTTTCCCTTGCATCAATCTAAATTTCAAAAACCTTAAAGACCCTATTGCTGGTATTAATAGCTGGGGCATTTATCAATCTTTTTGTCTAGTGCGTCGTATATGGACAAAATAAAAGCTCCCTTTAACTTCAACTTAAAGAACATGTAAGATATTCCACAATAATGATATGCCATCGCCCTACATAATGTAAATTCTAATCATAGGCTTGAAGTTTCTTCCGTTAATTCATTTAAAGCTGCTCTTCATCTACAGAACTTAATTTCTGGGAATATTACAAAATTCTTATAAATCAGTTAATAATCTTACTATTATTCCATCCTTTCCCAGAGTATGAAAATCTATTCTAAATTTATCTTTTGCCTGCTAAAGAGCTTCCCTTAAACCCCTCACACCTGTTTGGTATCACCCTTCTCATTATTATTTTGTTCAAACTTATGCCCATGTCCTGATTGGTTAAACCATTGGTGTACGTGTTTATGTCTTTACTTTTCAAATTGTCATGTGACGATTAGACGCTCAGTTTCTGTTTAGACACTATATTCTTGTTTAGAGAACCAAAACTATAGTATGTCCATTTCTCTACTTGATACAATGACTATAAGTGAATAAATGAATACTACTAGAATAATGAATGAATACTACTAGAACAATGTATACCTTAAGCATCAAAGTATACCTTTATGGAGTATGCCTTTATACCTTTACGGAGCACAAAGTATACCTTTTAAATCATTAGAAATCGTCTTAAACTAACTGCTATAAACTCTATTGTATTTAAAGCAGTTTCGCTGCAAATTCATTGATAATTTTTTAAAAAAAATAATATATTTCCTTCCCTTTAACTTTAACTAAATTCCTATATATTTGCTATGGAGTAGCATTTCTTAATGCTTGTACAGAGCAGAGATGCAATGAAAACAACATAGCACAAGGAAAGTGAGAAACAGTAAAAAAAAAAAGTAAAAAGGCATGAAACATTAAGTAGATATATATAAAAGGATCGGAGGAGGAACTACATTGGAGGTTGCACATTATAAAATTTGAAAAGTCAAAAAATGTAAGGAGAATTTATAATTAAGGAGAAAATTTAACAAAAAACTTTAAAAAAAACATTAGTTTAATTACTGAATGCTGAAAGATATAAAAGCATAAATCTTTCTCCATAAGAGCACAAAATTGTTAAGAAAATGGGGTAACAGTAGATTTATTTCAACAGTTGATATGTTAAAAAGGAAAAATAACTGATCACCGAAGGTTGTTTTATAAAATTAAATAATTCAGTTTTCCTTCTTTTATTTCTTTTTATTTAAGAAAACTGAAATTAGGAGATTTAGAGGTTACTTTTTCTTTTAAAAAAAGCATAAAACCAAATTATAATACATATTTTCTATAATATTTTAGATTATCTTTACTTTAATTTCAGTTTTGGATTCAGCGGTTTAAACTATCACGAAATGCATGTTGTGCCTTTGGCCCCATCAAAATAGATCATTCAAACTATAGGAAGTGAAACAATGAATAAAATAAAGGAAATATTTTTTGTCACATTTTCTGAGATGAAAAGAAAAATTTCTCTAAGTTATAAGAGAAAAATTAAAATTATAGAGAAGAGCAAATAAAGTTTCAACACGTAGTAATTTAAAATACTTTGATAATCCTAAAAACTTCTTCTTGTGATTCTAAGCACGAGTTTCTGAAATCTTTTTAGTTCAAAAAAGAAGAAAAGTAAAGTTTCATAATCATAGGGATCATGTTTACTAAGAAAGCATCTTTCATTGAACGTGATAACCATATTTATTGCTGAAAAAATATTCTTTCATAGAATTTCACCCCTTCGGGCGACCAATCATCTTGCGATATCGAACCAATAACTCAAGCGTTTAACCAAGAATATATAAATTTATTTCACTTATCGAAAGAGTTGCAGTAAGAAATATTTTTTTGATTTTTATGACGTCGATAAAACGTAGTTAACGTTCCACGAAACGTTTTTACTTAATGTTTAAGATTGATTTTTTCCATTTTAAGACAGAAAAAAAAATCTTTATTCATTGTAGTCATAAAATATCAACGATAGAAAAGAAAAAGTAAAGTATCAGTTAAATAAAAATGACTGTAAAAGCTTAAGCTTTAGGAATGTACATTTTAAGTTCGGGGAGTTCTTTTTTTTATTTATATGCTTCATATCGTAAAAAATGTCAGGGAGAGCTTTAAGAATATTAAACTCAGACATTGTTAAAAATATTAAAGGAATATTTTGTGTACGCCTAGAAGAAATGAATTAATTCAAAGTGAAATCCCTTAATTCTGCATGAGACTCCATGCAGAACTTTTCGAGAAGCTAATGTACTTATTCACATACCATATGCATAAAAACCTCTGAGTAACAAGAAGACAGCTATAAGCAATCATGGGTATAGCCGAAATAACATATTTACATTTTAATAAAAGTAATGGGTTGAGGCAATATTTTCTAAAATTTAATATCATCTGGCAGTGAAACTTTCAAAAGTCTCCTGAATCACAACACGTTTATTAAAAAAATAAAAAAATTAAATGACCACACTCTTAGAAATTTCTCTGAAAAAGTGTTTAAATAACAATTTATTTAATGGCTATTTTACCATATTCAAACAAAAGAGTCAAATATTCGTAAATAAAATAGTAATCAAGCCGTTAAGTGAGAAAAAAATAGTTAATTTACTGCTATTACCTAATGTGGTTAAACAACCAGAATTTTACCGCACCAACTGGGACCACCTAATGAAGTTACTTAGTTCTTTGCAACTGCGTACATATCATAGCCGAGCCGGTTAATCAGTCAATCTCATGACCGGCAGAACTGGGGTTCGACTCCCAGTATTGATACCACAATATTTCCTCTATTCCTTCAACACACGTATAATTTCCAGTGTCCAACACTCTCAAATGCCCGTTAGCTTACGAAAAGCGGATTAGAAGATCTAGTTAAATATTATTTTTACGTTTTTAAAAAATGCTAGTTGTAAATGGTTAAAAACCCATAAAGGTAAAAGATGTTCTTTACCGTAAATTTTACGGTTAATCGGAAGGACATACAGCTGCCAGTTATTTTACCATAATTTTAGAATGAAAATTTTAACAGTGCATGTAAGGTCTCAATTAATTTGCTTATCAGTAAACATTTGAAGCGATATTTTTAAAGTGAATAAAAAAATCTAAAATTACACGCAGAAAACGAAGAATAAAACAATTAACGACTTATGCGAGCATGCTCTTAACTATTTTGTTTTCTCTGTAAATGATTGCTTGAAGTTTTGTTACTTTTTGAATCCTGGAAAGAGTTACAACCGGTTCTGTTACATAACAACCCTTGCTTGAAAAGCAGCAAGCAATATTCAAAACTTGTATTTATTTAGACTTTGGACAAAGTGGAGGAAAATATTTTCGTTTTGATTGCAAGCTTGGGTAATAGCTAACTTCTACGTCACAAGATGAAAAGATGGCAAGTTTTTCCTTATTTTATGGATATTTGTTACTTATCGAGACCACAAGAAAGAGTTTCAACCGGTTCTCTTACGTAACAATCCTTTATTGGACAGAAACAAGTACACTTCAAAATCCGTATTGGTTAAGATTTTGGACCAAATAGAAGCAAATATTATATTTTGATTGTAAGCTTGTTTAATAGTTAACTTCTACGTTACAAGATAAAAAGATGACAAGTTTTTATTTCTTTTTCGTTACTTATGGTGAGAGCTACCTACCTATTATTGCATTACAGGTAGTTATGGTTCATGGTTTTGGCTTTTTTTTGTTACTTATGGTGAGAGTTTATTCCAGCGAAACTATCATAATTAATTGTCATAATTATCAATCATAAAACGGAGATAGGCATTTATTTTAGGTTGATGCAGAAAAACGCTAAGGCAATATACATCTGAAATTATTTATCTATATTTTTTCTCAGTTCAACCGTATTTTGCTACTTAACACCATCTTCTAATCTTAGAAGGTGCGCAGCAGCTGTTATGGTAAATGCGTACTGCACAGTGGTGGTTGCTAAAAAAACCTGACTGTCAATACCACAAGAAAAATTCGATTTCACCCATAAACAAATACTTACTCTAAAATCATGTGATATCTAACATGTTGATTCTTCTCGATAAATGTTGTATATTAGCTTCAAAATTTGAAATATTTTTAGGCACTTAGAAGATCTGTGGTTCAGAAAAGACTAGCAAAAGGTGATGTGTTGCCATTAATTAGTCACACTGGTAAAACTTGATTTTAAGGACATAGGAATCCATACATTTAGGCAGCATTTTCCGGCATCTTTTTCCACATCCAGTGCTTTTGATACACAGGAAAAATACAACATAGTATTAGATACTTTATCTAAAAAATGGTTTATATTTATATCAACAACAGTGGAACCTGGATCACATTAGTACAGGATACTTTATCAAAACTATTCATGTGGTGAACAATTACCTAAACAAGGGCCAAAAAAAGATGAAAATGACTTGCTAGTGTTCGACCAAAAGGTTCTGAGGATAATAATAGGGCCCATCAATGATAGATGCGAATGAAGAATTAGATCGAACCTAGAAATCGAGAAAAGCATAAAAGGAGAAAGGAATATTGTTTGCTTTACCAAATCCGATGGTCACATAGAGCAGAGAGGCAACAATTACGGCTTGAAAAAGATCATCTACTGGACACCTATAGAACCAGGCCTAGAGACAAAATATGGGAAAGATGGAAGGTCGACGTTATGAACTTCTTGGAAATAATGAAGATCCGTAGGTGGAGGGAGAATTCAAAACAGAGGGCTGTAGAGAATAGAATTAGGGAACAAGACAGGACCCTCAAAGGGTTGTAGAACAATACAAGAACAAGATTTGTGTGGTATAAGTATACTGCTTTTAAATCAACTATATTAATTTATTTCAAATTTTTAAAATGTTTATTGATTAAACGCGCAGAAAATGGATGTACATTCATAAAATTGAGTCCCATTAAATATGGTGCATAAAGAATCTTTTAAAACCAATAGCCATGCCATTGTGGATAGAAAGTATCATCAATGTTAAAAGTTTTGTAAGTTCATTGTGTTTAATTAATATACTTTGCGTTAGAAGGATGAATTAGAATATAAAAATTTTAAGTTTTTATTCTCACAATGTTTCATAATTTTCCAATTTTATTAAGAAATAAATATTTTTATGTATTTAATTCAATGCAAAGGAACCTTTTATTTTCATTACTTTCTAACATTATGTGAATAGTGCACTGAGAAAATATCATGGTAAAAGCTAGAGAAATATTGTAAAATTTTGCGTGTTTCTGACTCTATGAAAACACCAAAAACATGGTAATTTTTAGCGAAGTACATTTTGAAAGATTTTTCTAAAACTAGAAATAAGATATAAATTTATAATATGTGATAAAATTTAATAATTTTATCACGATACACGAACATGGTATAAAAATCCCTTAGTCGGACAAATTTACATTTTGTCTTGTATTTTCTTACTAAATCTTATACTATAATACGAGGAATGGTTGCCAAGTCGAAAATCGCCCCAGAATTAATAAACTCCGGTAAACTTGGGGGTCTGGGGTTTTTTTCCACGAGGAATCGATTGGCGCCGGTTTTGAAGCGCTACGGTCGAGCAGTTTGGAGTTACAGATAGGATATTTTCAAACTTTATTAGTTCGCCATAATGGCTACAGATACTTTTCTCCACTCTTATAAATGTATGCTAATGCAAACCTTACAATTAAAATATTAATTTTCGACAACTTAAACCAATAATATACGAAGGAATTAATAATTTAATTGTAAGGTTCGCATTAGTTTACATTTATCAAAGTGAAGAAAAGTTTAACTTTTGTGTTAAAATCACCGTCAACAAAGTCCGACATTTCAACATTCGTCAGATTTCAAGCTACATTTTCAACATGCAGAACGCACCTCTACATGAAATTCTTCAAGGAGCCGGAATTTTGGAACAACAAGCGATCAACTCAATTCTACCCGCAAATGGACAACTAGAAGATACCGTCATTGTCAGAATGCTTCTCCATTACGCCGAACAAGCTTACCCGACCGTCAAAGTTGCCGTACTTCACCCTGAATTTGTCGCACGCTTCTACGTTACAACAGCGGATGGCGCTTATGAAGAAATGGCTCTTCTCAACGATAACAGCGACCAGAACAAGGCTTCCAACTATCTATACGGCGTTCAACAAGGATTCGACGTGCTACTCATTCCCATTCACAAGAGAGCTCAAATGGATAGAGGCGAGCACTGGATGCTAGGAATTTACGAAGCAAGCTATGGAGAACGTCAACTATTAGTCTGCGATCTAGTCGACAACCCGCTGCCCATCGATGCTGTTTTGAGAAAAATACTGCGACACGTTTTGAATACCGTTGCTACGAATGAAAAGTTGAAAGGATGCATCGTGAAACCTCGCAACGCTTACAACCACCATGATGACGCGTCTTCCTGCGGAGTTTACATCGTCTTTTATGCTCGACAATACCTCTCTCATCGACGCCTTTTCCTGGACAAGAATTTTCAAGAAGCGGATGATTGGAAGCAAATTTACGAATTCGTTGTGAACAGTGACCAATTGAACATGTCGGGACCATCTGAAGCCGCATCTTTAGCATCTTCGACCAATATGCACGCTTTGAATATCCAAGACCCGATGATAACACCGTTGCGCCCGACAAGAGCAATCAAGCAGCGCAGCGAAACTTGGACGTCTCTGAAGGAATGTGCAACGGAACACGATTGATTGTCACCGAACTTTGCAACAACATCATCAAGGCTAAGATCATCACCGGTGAACACGTAGGCCGACAAGTACACCTTCCAAGGATCACGCTCGACTCCAGCAAATCACAGCTTGGCGCAACTATGCAACGGCACCAATTCCCAGTTACTCCAGCATTCGCCATTACGATACACAAGTCACAAAGCCAAACATTCGAATTCGTCGGCGTGCTTCTCCTCACGACGGTCTTCGTGCACGGAATGCTCTACGTCGCGTTTTCAAGAGTCAAGCGTGAAAGTGCGTTGAAGGTCCTGCTGCCTCCTGAGAATCCAACCCACACCCGAAACGTCGTATGGAAGGAAGTCCCGAACAAGAGAAACTCACCAGCCGCACCTGCCTCTCCGACAAGAAACTACCTGGACAACATGGAAGACTTCGCAATCGATGATTGATGTTTATTATGTTTATGCTGTTATAGGTTTATAATATGTTTCTTATGTATGTATATATGTTTGGTTTTTCTAAATAAATTTGTCAAGAATATTGAACTTCAACACACTTCAATCTTTACACTGCTCACTTTGTACCATTTCTTTAATTGTATAATTTTTTGTTATCAATTACATTTTATTTCCTATGACTTTTCAAACTTTACCTTTGTTTTGAATGGTTCCCTTTCCAAACTCTAACTTTGTATAGAATAGTTTACAATGGTGCACTTTAACCGGTTATCTTTTCACCAATGGTTTCACAAATTTTCTTATGGCATGTATTGTTTTGATAAATCACAATTGAAAATTTAAATCTTCGAGTTAGCTTCGATACCTGTTTTCTCCGAGCGGAGCTCGGTCACCCGCTGGTATGTAATTATAAGAACTATTATTTTGAAAGCCATAATAATCGGTAAACAATTACCGTATAGGAGGAAAATTTCCCAATAAATGGTTTAAATACGATATATTTTTGCCATATTAACCAGAATTATGTTTTTTTTTCTTCTTTTTTGTCTTAACAAAGATACTATTACAGAAATTTTTCCAGATATTATTTTCCGTGTAGAAGCTGAAAAAGAATATAAAATCTGTACGTTTTTAATCTCACAGTTAGTATATATTTTTTTAATTTTATTAAGAATTTTTAATTTTTTTTTATAATTAATTCATTGAAAAAGAATCTTTTTTTATAATTACTTTTTCAGATCATACTAATAGTAATAAAACTGAGAACAATAAGAAAACCACTTTTTAAAAAATATTAAGGTTAGAGATCTTGCCTTAAAGTACCTTGCTGTATTGCCAACCTTATTGGTAAAGATATTAAGTTTTATTGAAATATGCAAGCGTTAAAAATTTTTTGCGTAATACGCAATAAATTTTTTATGAAATTCCGGTAAATTCGATCCTTTTTCTTTCTGCTTTACGACAATTTTCTCGCTTTTTTCACATACAAATTATGCCTTTCTAACTAACCATAACACACAGTATATTTGAATAAAACCATTAATTTCGAACTGCAGTTATAAACTACTTTGAAAGCAAAAATAATTATTTGGATAACTAGTAAAATTATAGGCACAAACAGTATAGTTTAAATGTTGTCATAAACAGACATTCTAATAGATAAAAAGTATAAAGATAAAAGAGTTAACTATTCGAAGTATATGTGTTTACAGCGTAAGATAAAATGTATCCATAGTTAAAGACTAACTGATGCCAAACGTAAATGAGGGAGTATCAAAATAACAGTAATCGTAGCATGAAAAATAGACAAAACTCGTTTAAAAAGGCAGCACGAAGCAATTCATTTTAGATTAGAGTCTAACGAGATTTTAAATGAAGGAAAATTTGGCAAAAAAATCTGTAATCTAAACAATAAGATGGGTAAATATGCAGATAATCTGAGCTTATTGTTTATGTGTAATCTGGCAAACTTCCAAACATTATAAACTGAAAAAAAGAATTAATGACACAAAGTTTTTTTTTATATGATTTATTCTTTTTTGCTACCTACTAGGTTTTGTTTATGAAGTTAATGAGTTTTCATAAAAGTTTTTAAATAAGAAAAAATGCGTATCCAGGAAAAAAATATAACAGATAATTAAGTGCGTTAGTCAAAATCTTTTCTTTGTCATTCTTTTACATTAAGTTTGCTTCTAAAAATTAAGAACAAAGAATTCCCTTAAAAATATGCATAATTATTTAAACTGCAGAAATTCATTTCGCAAAACCATCCATCTAATAATTTATGATTCTGAACTAATATGCACGTATTTTTCTTTAATAGAGTTACTAAATTATTAAAAATAATAATCGGAACTAGATTAGCAATAAAAGGAAGCAGGTATAACTAATTAAAAATGAAAAAAAACAAAATACAGCGATATTTTATTTAAATATCTGAATGCCAAGTTAAATATCGTAAATTCATGACACACAAGATAGAAGGAAACATTACGATAAAAAATGAATGTTAGACTATTTCTGAGCAAACTCGGAATTTTAAAGCATATACTGTAAAAATTGCATGATAGTTAATAGAATTATTTTTCTCTGAATTGAATAAACAAGATGTAAACAAAAACATTGAGTATAAGTATCTAAAAGAGCTTCTTTTTACAGTAAAATAGACTTTACAACTTTATAAGTTTAAAAAATATAGCTAACTCGTTTGAGAAATTTGTTTAAAGCAAAACAAGAAATCACTGCCAAATATGCACTTAAATCATGACCCTTGCGCTTATTCTTTATCTTTAAAATTTACATTTACATCATAGGCAAGAATAAGTCTAAAAGAAACTATTACATTTGCCACATGATGGGCATCTTTATTCATTTGCTTGTGTTACAGAATTAAACTTTTTCTAGAACATTTCAGTATTTAATAGCAATATTCAAAAGCATTGATCCTAAGCATTGTTCGAAATAATTGCTTTGAAAGGAAGACGGGGTAAAAATCACACGGAAAATTTTGACTGTCATCAGTTGACCACGAGTAACAGCGTCATGTCAAGTGATTCAAAATACAATTAGTCTTCATTTTATTCTGATGAAATGAAGTACTAAAAACATATTTAGCTTAATCTAATAACGTAAAGCTGCTGGGAAGGACGAAATATAATAATAAATTTAAAAAAGCCAATTTTTTAAGTTTTATTTGTGTTGGTACATGGCTTTAAGTTTTGCTCAAGATTTCGTAGTATTGTTCCGTACTGATATATGAAGTGATTACTTTTTCCCATGCCGCACGAAGAACGGGATTTCAGCTGATCTTACTCGTATATAAAAAATAAAAAAGCACTTGATTTTTCAGACAATTTTGAAAGTTAAAAAAAAAAAACTAATTTTTAAGCGATTTTAAATTTATTGAATTGTCAGGAACATGCAAATTATTCTCTGTGTGTAAGATATTTATTGATTTTTTTTAGAAAATATATTATAAAATAAATTAATATACAATGTAATGATGCAGGATTCTGTTCATAAAATTACTATTAGCTTATTTATATCTTCTATAAATATTTTATGAGGTGAATTAAGTAAAATACATGTCATGAGACTTAACCAAAAACAACTACTTACATAAATGTTAAACGTTTAAAGCACTAATTTAGGAATCGAACATTTTCCTACAAATAACCTACTAAATTAGCTGCCAAGCAAAACTTAATAAATGAGAAACAATATTGTTAAGCTATAATTTTTCTCCTTGAAATAAAAATCATTTTTCACTTTTCCAAACAAATCGAATACATCAACTAGACGGCTAATCGAACTATTTCATTTGCATTGGGAGCAAGACCGACTTAATAAGATTTGAAATGAGAATTTGTGACTCTCTCTTTGGTGAAGGGAAAGGCACGTGTGCAGCATCGCCATTTGTCATGCAAGGAGGCCCACATGTGTTGGTCCCAGAGAAAGCTTAATTGGATCTCTGCTGGACTTCATTAAATAACTCCTTCACGTCTCGCCTTTCCTCTGCCTCAAAATCAACAAAGTTATTTGGTCGAGGAATTGAAGTAAATAAATCAACGAATTGGAGTCAATTTTTGAGAGTGATTTTGGTTTATTGGTTACGAATTCTTTGGGTGGCACCAAGGGAGAAAAGAGTTTATTAATTTGTTTAATTTACGTTGTGTGCTTCGATTTAATTAAATTGAAATGCTTTTAATTTAATTACATGAAGAAACTTTAATATGTTAAGCATGATCAGTGGTAGCTTAGGTGATAGAGCGTTCGCTTTCTAATGAGGGAAACCGGGTTCGAATCCCAGCGATAGCTAGTCGACACGAATTCCTCATCCAGCTTGCACCGACCACAGTGCTGACGTTAAATAACCTTAGTGCTTGACGAAATATGTGTCGGGAATTACCCCTTGCAGTCAGGGAAACTGTGGGAGGTTTTCGTGGTTTTTCATGTAACGCAAATGCGAGTTAGTTTCATGAAAATGTCCTCCACGAAGGCAACTTTTTGTCAATGCTTGATAAAGGAGCTCTCTTATCTTCTGGATTGCGCTCAAAATTACAAGGATGTGGAGATGAACATTAGCAGTTGTAAACCCGAAATTAAGTTGGCCGCTTAACGATGGTTATAAAATAAAATAAATTAAGTATAAAGAAATACTTAATGTGTAATTATTTACATTGTTGGCAAATTTGGTAATTTTAAAATTTCAAATTATATAAAGATATTATCTCTTGTTTACTAGAGCCTTTAATTTCTAAGGAATATTTTTAATGATAAAATATGCTGTAGTGATAAATGGTATAGGTGTATGATTAAAAATCATTGAATACTATCAAGAAAGAAATGATCTTATTGAAATATATTTTTATGTTGTATCTATTTAATTTGATGTAGAAATGAAAATTTTGGCAAATTTATTGCTTGGTTGAAATTTTTTTTATTGAATCTGTAGTTATTTTGTCAAAGTTTAATTATTTACAATTTGAAAGTTCGGCCACTTAAAGAGTATTCAACAAATTACGTATATAAGTATTTTTAAGAGGTAGTGCTTTTTAACCGTTTAAATGCTGAATTAAAAAATGGTAAACCAAATAACTTGCAATATTATTAATTCACAACTAAAGAGCAAGTATAGTCAAAGTTAATAAAAAATGGGTAAAAATATTTTTAAGTACGTTTTTAAAGATGTTCCGTTTTTGGAACGTAGGTGCTTGGCAAAAGCGTTTTTTACTGAAGGTAGTTGCAATTGCTTCAGCTATGTTCCACTATGTTCCAAAACGTATCTTCTGCCAGAACAAAATGGTACTCACTTAGAAGAATGTGAAAATGCAGAATATAATTTTAGAAAATATAAACTTTTGGGAAATTCAGGCTTTTTTAAAGCATAAATTGTTTATATAATGACATGATGTTCTTCAGGAATAATTTTTAAAATATGTCAAGAGGAGTATAAAATCCATGCGTTCATGATATTATTACAAAATTGCTTCCAGCTTTTCAAATCTGATATTTCATCAAGTTTCCCTTCCTTTTTCTATTTAATAATTGGGATTTCATTCTTTTTTATCTATAGGATTTTATTTCTACCTCATCTTCACCTATATAATTTTTAAACTCATCATTCTACAGACATAGAATGGCACAATAGGCTCTAAGTTGCTTTTAGCTATGTTTTCTGTATGAATTAAGACTCTAGGTTTATCAGGATTTAGCTGGCAAATATTTTGATCTTGCAAATCTCAATTAAAAAATATTTCTAACAAGACCATTGTTTTTTTCATCAATATGCACATATTAGACATGATGTTTAGAAAAAGCAAACTTTGTAAATGAAACTAAAAGGTCATACTTTTCTTTGACTCACTCTACAACAAAACAATTATCACAGATATAAAAAAAGTCTCAGAACTCAAAAATAAAAAAAAAGATACTATCAACAGCAAGACATTACTTTTGCAGGAAACACACTGAAAAACCCCCTTGATATTAAATTTTAACTCTATCATTGCCAAATAACTCAGCAAAGTATTACAGTCCACTGCAAGCGAGAGCCCAGAAAGAATTTATTTTCAATGGTCAGAATTTCAATAAAAGAGAAAAACACTAAGTATGAAAGAGTACATATCTCGCTCTTTTCAAGTATTCGGTCATTCAGTTATCAGTTACTTTCAAATTAATGTAAAAAGAAGTTTAACCCGAATACGTACATCACGATTTTTTTTCATTCAAACTTCATTATGTATTTTGAAGATTGTCATAATACCAGATGAATGAAAAGCACACAACGTAACATTATTACTTGAAATCTAAAACTAGAACCCTTGAAACGTCAATCTTCTAAAAATGGAGCATTGGGATTTAAACTAATATTTAAACATTAAAATTTTAAAATAAAATTTCGAATCTGATGCCTAACAGAAGATTATATTACCCTTTTTGAATGTTCGTAAGTATTGTAGTCGTATTAGAAAAAATGGATTCTTAGTAGATTATATTTCAAGATAAAATTTTACAAACTACATCGGATTTCAAAAATTGATACGGAGCAAAATAATTACGGAAGAAGAGGAACCAAACTAAAATCTAAAAATTCTTCAATATAAATTTAAAGCGTATGAAAAATAATATGTTTCACATTCATTTTACTCATTATACCCATTAAATTGAAACACAAGTTTATGCTCTGTTTTTGGAGCACTGGCATGTAAACCGTTGACTTGAAACTTCATATCGGGAAAATTATTGTTAAACGTTATCTATAAGAAAATTTGAGGCAATAAAATGATAGGTCAAATTTTCAAAATTTTCAAAAGCGCATTTATGCAGAAAAATCTCTATGATTTCTATCTAGATAATATAAGGCTCCTTTGTATAATACTGATGACCTGTGGAAATTTTGAAAATTTTTTAAAAACTTATCTGTAAATAATACTATGGAACAGTTTGATGAAAAATTGACATCTATGAACAAAAGACTTATCACTATATTTCGTCAATGCCTTCACATAATCACACTTACTTCGTCGCAGACACTTTAACCGTTTTTGTTGGAAATTTGTCTGAAATTTTTTTTCATGGTAAGGTGAAGGAGCTTCAAATAATGTGCTATTTTGTTCATCTCATAAGTTTGCAGTAACTTTTTCAACTTGGTCAAGTTCAGATATAGTGTTTTTCTACGTTATGGTTCGAATTCTCTCTGAGAATTTGTGACATTCAAAGTAGCATACTTTTTGTCTTTCAATAGGTTATTTTGATACTTTCAAAGATTTGATAAAGTAAATAATTAAGTTTAGAGATTTTAAAGTTTTCCTTTTACTGTCTGAAAATAATGACAAACATTTAAAAATTAAGGTAATTGAATTGTCGCAATATAAGTTTAAAAAAAAGAAAAGCATTGTTCTAAAACCTCTCAAGGTCACGAAGAAATTTTCTTTTTAGCAAAGACCTGAAATTTTAAAATTTATTTTTCAAACCTTAACTTGACAAATAATTTAATTAAAAAGGTAAGGTAAAAATGCTTCCCTATAAGGTATTACTAAAAATTTTAAATTATTTAAATCTATAAAAAGTCATAATTTGACTTTTATTCAGTTTAATAATTGTAACTTAAAGTTTTAATTGCTATTGCTTCAGTTATTGATTTTTAATTCATAATTTTAAATTTATTTTAAAAATATAAAACTCGAATATTGGATTCGTTACAAATTTAATGTTTAGACTAAATAAATATAACAAAGTGATCTGTTTCCTTTTAAGTTTAGGCAGTAAAAGAATGGATATTTGTCTACATTATGAAGTCAAACACACTAAAAAATAGTTATTACAAAAATTAGATTTACATTGATTAAATTCTTTATCCTACATTTTTCTAAAATATGTATTTTTTGGTTGCATTCTTTGTAATTTTATAATTGTTTCACAGTGTATTTTGTTTCAGGTTAGAAGGCGTTATAGGAACGGAACATAATCAATAAAGGTTTATTATGCATTTACAAAACAGGTAAGGATGTTTTTTTTAACTACATCATACTACTTTCTTAGCAAACACATTTACTTTTAAAATACCTGAAGGAAAATTGACTTTTAAATGTGTTTTCAGCATTTTAAAAGTAATCCTTTGTTCTGTTTTATATAAATTTAATTCGATTTTTCCATTATTCCTTCCTCTTTGAATTTTATGTAAATTAGTTTATGAGAATAACAATACAAAAGAAAATGAATGATTTTAAAAATAAATGTTCCGTAAAAAATTCTACAGAAAGATACGATAAGAGGTACTAACACCTTGAGTACAGTACTCTCAAAATACATTTTAACTGCAAATTTTTCATGTCATGCTTTTTTTAGTACTCATTTACTTAGTACGGAACTCTCTGTGCCAGTACTTTTTCCATAATGTTAAAAGGAACTTCTTACAGTGTATGACGTGGCGTTTTTCTCAAATTTCTTACTGAAAAATGTTTTTATAAACATCTTTTAAGGCTTAAGCAAAGTAAAACTGTCTAAAAAATTCATTGTTTACTAAGAAGGATCAGAAGAGGGAATAATAGAAAAATTTTAAAAAAAAGTGTCAGTATGCAGAAATAAAAATATTTTCTTGAATAATTTATCAAAATTTACAGAAATAACCGACACATCAAGGTTTTCAAAAGGCATATTTAAAAATAAATTTAGTTTCTTAAAAAGTTTAATCGTTTTCTGAAATCAAACAATATGTTCTAAACTCCCTGGCGGCATAAATTCTCCATTTTTTCGTCTGCTAAAATGTGTACCAGCATGCCTATTGCTTCAAGAGTTTTTTTACTTATATATTTTTATCAACTCAATGTACATTTTGTATTGTACAAGCCTGAAGAAAAACCGGAACAAATATTTTGATGATTTGAATTAATATGCATTTAATATTACTAATGGTGAATTTCTAGAACGGATTGTACAGTAAAGTAATTCAAAAATTATTACTACAGCTTGGTTATTTAACGAGAAATCTTTAAAAGTTAATTTTTAAACTCATGTTTAAAATTTGTAAGAAACGTTCAGTTACTAATATATTGTTTAACACTCGAATCTTAAGTATATTTCATCATAAAGTCATTTTGAATATGAATCTGTAATTTCTGGCTTTTGAAACTTCATTTTATTTAAAAACTGTCACAGGCATATCACGAATCATTAAAGAAAAATAGGTTGACTTTGAAACATTATTTTTGATCTTTATTTTTGATCTTATTTTGACTCCAGATATGATTTTGAGATTGAGATTTGTAGACTAGTTTGAATTGAAAACGTCACTTATTTTTAATACCAATGACAAATTTATTGTATCAGTCAAAAAGTAACTCTCAATCTTTACCACATCAGTATTTTTTGTTATTATCATTTTAATTCAGGAAAGGATGTAAACTGGAAACTTTTCAAGAGTATTCTTAAATATCTAAACATTTATCAGAGTTGTAAATGAGCAAAAGGGCTCAATAAAATATCGCTGCATAAATTCAAATAAATAAAGACACATAAAAAAATTGTAAGCATTGTTTATATATTATGCAAAAATTATTGCTTTATAATGTTTTATGATAGGAAAATGGTTAAGAAACAATTCTTGCTGAGAATTCATGTGAATTTTCCTCTAGAATCTCAAGATTTTAGGGTTTTCAACAGATAACGTTTCAAGTAGTGAACTTACAACCTACAAATTGAAGTACACATTACAATTTTTTAAGACTTTCAATGACCGGAGATCATTTAATCGTATTATGACAATTTCTAAATATCCACCAATAGTCATAATCATACAGTGCTGTCGGAAATATTTTGAGTGAAAACCAGGATCTTTAATGCAAAAAAATATGCATTTCCTTATGAGCTTGCTGCCTAATAATCCCTCCAAGTTTCACCATTTTTCTAAACACTTCTATAAAAACAAATATTGAAAATTTTTTGAAGCAATTAATTGGAATACTTTTTTTAATGATTGAAATTAAAAACTATCGCAGATTTTTTTTTCTTCAGAGGAAATGTTTCCGAAGAAATGTGTTTAAATGATTTTGTTTTAGTCCCTAGAAAAATAAATGTTACTTTTTCTTAAAATGCTATAAAAATGACATAAAGTTAACAGATAACACGAAATTTGCAACTCAAACTGTACCTCATTGAATAATTTTAGTAACTTTTGTTCTACCATACTTGTAACCAAAAATATTTTCTAACTACTTTTAATGAACAAGGTGTTATTAGCTATAAAATTAACTATAAAAGCAGTGTATTTAAAACTTCAATTATTTTTAATATTTCTCATGAAATATGATATCCTATATGTGTATAGCTGACTATAAAATTGTAATTAAAAAGCAAAAACAAGTTTATTTTAAAGGTTTTTAAGTTGCACAATACCTTAAATGAGTACAAAGCACCCATAAGTAGACTAGTTTATTTCTCAGTAGTACAATGAGAAAAAAATAAATTGGTCGAAGTTACGAGACTTAGGTAAAAATTACCCTGTTTCTGCCTCTATGGGAAAACCAAAAAGCTCGGTAATTTTTATCGAAAAGCTTTAGTAAGGATTTGGTAAAATTATCAATATATGATAAATTTTGTAAATGTGGTAAAATTTGGTAATTTTCTCATGATACCTTAGACCAGAGGTCGACAAAGTGGTCTATATAGACCCCCAGGGGTCTATTTAACATAAGCGGGGGTCGAATGGGGGTCGATCCGAACCGGAAGAGTCGATTGGTCGAAGGATCATCAGTTTTTTTCAGATATGTGACAATTAGAAAGAAAAGAAGAAGACTTGGAAATATATACAGGTAATCTTCAAAAATTGAGCGACGATTTTAAACTGCGTTTTGTTGATTTGGAAAACATTGACATCCCTGATTGGATTATTGTGCCATTTTCTGCTCAAATTGAAAACGTGGACATCAACCTGCAAGATGAGCGTGCTGAATTATTATGGGGATTTGAAGCAAAGACGCTTTTTAAAAATTTAACAATAAGCAAATTTTGGACAAATATAAATATAATGCAAAAATATGTAAGACTTTACGAAATAGCTCAGCCATTTATGATATCATTTCCAAGTTCCTATATGGTTGAAGCCGGTTTCAGTCACGTAAATTCAATCTTAACTAAGAACAGAAATAAATTAAATGTGGAGTTTCGAGGGGATTTAAGATTAAAATTCACCAATTTTGAACCCAATATAGCGAACCTTGCAAAAAAAAAAAAAAAAAAGAAAAGAAACACCAGGCACACCCATGTCATTGATTAAGAAGCAATAAATCCGTAGTTACTTTACTTATTATTTCTACTTACCTATAATTACTTATTATTTCATAAATATTAAGGTATTTATATTTCAGCATTAGTATATTTTTCAAAAAACTATTGTTACACTATGTACTATTACTTTAATAAATGTTCAAAATTATAAAATAAATGTACAAACACAGTATCTAATAGAGTTCTATTTTAATTAACAGAAAAATATTTTTATGGGGATCGATAGAGATTTCAAAAAATTATGTAGGGGTCGATGATCAAAGAAGTTTGGCAACCCCTGCCTTAGACCATGGAATAAAACCATTTATTCCGCTATACTTATTTTTAAGTTTTGTATTTTTTATAAAATATTGAAAATAATAACTATAATTTTAATAGCCAGAATTTTTACTGAACTCTAATCGTATTGGATAAAAAGGTTACCAAATGAATGGTTCAATTATCGTATATTTTGTTTTTATTAACCAAAATATGTGTTTTTTTTTATCAACAATGTCTTTATCAACCAAAAATAAGTCTGTTTGTTTTTTATCAAGAATTCCATTAACATACAGTACGGTAATTTTACCAGAATTTTTCTTCGTGTACAATTAACTCTTAATATTTTATAATAACTGTGTCATTTAAATTTTTCCCCTTTTTAAAAGCTTCATAATAAAGATTTCCTTTATATCAATGGCAATATCTGTCCTGTCATCATCATCAAAAAATTCTACTTCCATTAATCGAAATGAAAAAAAAAATCTTCTTCATCCGGAACTTCTTGTAATTAAAAGCTTCCTTCCTAAATTTTCTGTAATGAAAGTAATTTTTCGTCCTTTTTATCAACTTTTTTGAAGTTGTTCTACTCAAACATTCTTTTCTTCTATGTTATTTGCATTTTTTTCTCTTTGAATCAAGGCTCTTGACATTTCCGCCCTATTCTCTCCTGTGTTAAGTAATCTGTCTTCTTTTGTTTTGCTCCAGAGAAAGGTTATTTTTTCTCATTTCTGCGCTCCTGTTTTTTTTTTTTTTTTTTTTTTACTCTCCATTTTTCTTTCTGAACTACAAACTTCCTTATCTCGCTAAGCTGGTTTCTTTTTATTCTCTTTTTTAAAGTGTGGTTCTCGATTTTCACTGAGGCTCTAATTAAAGTGGAAACGATTTTGCGCCACAGCGTGCAAGATACTCCGTTTAAAGTGCGATTTTTTCTACTTCATTTTCTTTACTTCGAGCCTAGTTTGCAAATATGGTTTTTGTGGAAATATAGTAAATTCTATCAGTGATATATGATGTGCTTACAACCACATAAAACCAAATCTATTTATCACTCCTGCTGAGTGAGTTGTATTTTTCGCTTGAACTGCTGCAATTTTAGAAAAAAAAAAAGAAATGCAATCAACATAAATTACAAAATTCATTCTCTATTTAGAAGGATTTTTGCATTGCTTTATATGAGCCATAATATTATCAATTTTGATGCGGATATAAATATCATAATACAAGCTCGCAGTATTAACCCATTTTTCGCCAATAGTACGTAACCGCACCATTTCAATAAAAAAAAAATATTAACACTATGATGTACAGAGTGCAGACTAATAAACAGACAACCCTGAATAACTTTCTGTCTAATGATCGGATCTTCAAGTTCTAGGAATGATTCTTGATGATTCAAAAAGGTAACCTCAATATGCAAATGAATTAGTGCCGAAGATATTTTTAGTTACGAAATTTGATATAAAACAGTACTTTCTCTGAATAAACATATAAAAATTTTCCAACTGATTCGGCTTTCTGACCCTCAAAATATGCAGGATAGCCCCAATCTGGGAAATATGGTATCAGTAGTTTGATCAGGAGAGCGATCCAAAGTTTGAACCCCTTAACATTAATTTTACTTTTTACCATATTTTCCATTTTTCAGAAATACTTATGCCAATTTCAAAATATTTCAAAAATACTTAGGACAAATTAAAGCATTTTTGCATACATTTATCTGATTCGTTTTTTCCAAAGATAATTGCATGCAAAAAAAAAATTTCGGTAAATGTTTATTATTTTATTTTAATAATTGTTGAAAGAGTTTTGAATTTTAAGGTATAAATTTTGTTATCCCTTAGGAAAATTTGCCATAGGTTTGCCATAAAAAAATACCATAGGATATTCCTATGGGGTTTTGCCTATGGCAAAAATTTTGCCATATACGTATGGCAGAATTTTGCCATACATGTATGGCAAATTTTTGCCATAGGCAAAACCCCATAGGAATATTCTATGGCATTTTTTTGAATGGCAAAATTTTGCCATAGGCAAAACCCCATAGGAATATCCTATGGCATTTTTTTGTATGGCAAAGTTTTGCCATAAGTGTATGGCAAAAGTGTATGGCAAAATTTTGCCATAGGCAAAACCCCATAGAAATATCCTATGGCATTTTTTTATATGGCAAATTTTTGCCATAAAACTAAGATGTGCCACAGTTTATGAAGAAATATTTTTCCATAGGTTATGGTATACCTTTGCCATACAGCTATGGCAACATTTCTCGTTGATATTTTACCATACGTCAAAAAATAATTACTTACAAGAATCTTTCGCAATGGATATTAAAAATGCAAAACTTAATAATTGTAGAATAAATATATATCCAGAAAGCTTTTTTTTAAATTTCTTTGATAAACTTCTCCTGTTTTACTTGCAGAATCCTTTTTGTATGCGGTTCATATTCAAATAAATTTCAAACAGTTAGTACTAACCGCTAGAAAATGGGTCCGGTGGTCGGAGCGAGTGGGGAAAATATTGGTTATGTTGATTAGGAACAAAATATATTGAGTACAGGCAACTAATATTTGTTAAAGCTGTAAAAACAAGAAAATAGAAAGTGGGTCCGGAGGTCGGAGCGAGTATAAAAAACGTTAATTTGATTGATTGGTATCATAATTAGTTAGATAAGCCTCAGATATTAGAGGAACCTAAAAGAACGCGAAGCAAAATAACGGTTCGATGGTCGGAGCGAGTATGAAAATTCTTTAAATTTTGATATGTGATACTAAACTAAAAATTAAACAGACTACTAAAACAATAAAATACTATTAAAACTCAAAAGATAAAGAGTGGGACCGGTGGTCGAAGCGAAATTAGTTTAAAATAGATCAAACGGGACAAAAGCTGAATATGTAACGGTGCAACCAGTGGTGGCATGTGAAAAAAATTTTATCCATAAAAAAGATGGTATTAGACTATGAAAAGCTAAGAATAGAAAACAGGCTAAATTAGTTGATCCCCTACTAGTGAGGGATAAAAAAACTCAGAAAATTTATGTTGAGTTGTGTTAAGCACATTTAGAAAAGAGAACACAATATAGAAACATTGGTAAATACAAAACATGCTTAAGACATGATTAAAATTGGTGAAATTAATAATTGTTATTGACAAATTTACACTTGGTCAGGGATAGTGAATAAAAATTAATTGGGTATAGGGAATCACTATGACTAAAAAGTTGTAAACTTAAGGAAAGATTAAATTGTTAGAAGCATTTTTGGTTATAGCAGCAGATGATATGGCCAGGGACTGTTCAGTTGATGATATTGAAGCAAAACAATTGTCAACCAGTAATCCAGCAAATCTAGTTAAGTGATGACCCTAAGCTATGTATAAACATGTAACAGAACATTGTACAAATATATGTGGATACTTAAGAAATATTAGTTGTAAAATAGTAAAACACAGAGACATGATAAAAAACAATTTAATGGCAAGCAAAAATTAAACACAAAAAATAAATATAAAGCTCTAACATATGTAAGATAATGTAAAAAAGCATTGCAAGAACCTAAGTGGAATTAAAATAAAAAACTAATGAGAATGTAAACACTGATAAAAGTACCAGACAGCCGGAAATTAAAAAACTTAATAAATTCAGATAGATAATCGCATAGGCGTTTGCAATAAATTGTTTTTGACCAAGAATGAGATCGAAAAAATATTAAAATAAGTAGCCAAAGTTTGCGAAAGATTCCACTTGTAGTGGATGACACGTTAATATGGCGGTCTGATACTCTAAGCCTAAATCAATGGAACATCGGATTTTAAACACTCAAAAATGGAAAAATTGGCCACCCGGAGGCCGGAAAAGACTCACCAGGAATGCCTTGTGTGTTTACATGTTGAATTTAATTAACTTCGGGGTGAAATAATGGATATTTATTTCTCTTAGAAGATGTTTTTGAGGACTCCATAGAAGTTGTTGTTTCGTTGGTGGAGATCTAGATCAACTTTTCTCTATGGTATACTTTTTTTTTTCTTTCCTCCAAGCCCTGAGCATGTACCTAGGTTATGAAAACCCTTAACCATATAGCCCAGGACTTGGCCACTGGTCCAGCTCCACTCCAGCCTAAATAACATAATATTTAAAAAAAAAAATAATTAAAAATAAAAAAAAATTTAAAAATTAAGAAGAAAAAAAATAAAAAAAATAAAAATAAAAATTTTTTACTGAAAGTGTGGAATTTAAGAAGAAATAAGAAAATAAACAAGAATGAAAGTTGCTTTAAAAATTTAAAATAAATAAAATGAGGAAAAGTAAGAAATAGAAAGAAAAAAAAATAGGGAATGTAAAAAGGAATAAATTTAAAAAAAAAAAAAAAGAAAAAGAGATAAAGTATTACTAGATATAGAGAAATATTAACAAACAAATATATATGTCTTTTTAGTAGGGATGTGTATAGACTTGATTGGATTGACGTAGCTCTTTTAGTTCGTGCAGGTAAGTTGGGCAGGAGGGTGAGGAGGCTCTATGATTACAGTCCAGATTTAAATTGGAGTCTCGGTTGGATGAGTGACAGTTTATACAGTATTCTTCTTTTTCTGTGCAATGTTCTATACTATGACCTTGGTATCCGCACTTCTCACAATAACAGTGTGACTCAGTACATGTGTTTTGGTGATGACCTATTGTCTGGCATTTTCTGCACCTTAATAAGACCAGTCTTTTTTTAATTGTGCAACGTTGTAGACCAGCGTAGAAATAATTAAGATTCAAAAGCTTGATGGAGAGTTTTCTGTTGACTCTTATAATGATGTGTCTCTTAGAATTATCTCTTTTATGTGGGATTTCTTTGGTCAGTTTGATGATATCGTAGGCAGGGTCGAAATCGCCATTGATTTTTATCAAGTCAATAATCTCAGTTTCTGTGAATGTGATAGGTGTGTTAAGAAGAATTAGAGAGAACAACTTTACGTCTTTATCGTGATATTGGATGCCTGTCTTTTGTAAGGTTGAGAGGACCGTTTCTTTATGTTGATTGTTATGAAACTTTAGTTCTAGCATCTTGCTGTTTCTGTAGACTTTTTTCACGGGCAGTTTAGGTTCTTCCTGAATCAGCCTTTTCACGATATCAGTTGTGGAGCAGTCTTTTTGTGGTCTTACTATTATTGGTTTTGGTGGTATTATTACTCGTGGAACATCAACATTGATAGAGGTGGTATTTTCTAATTTTTCAAGTCTTGCGTTGATGGTCTTTAAATTCTCTTCAATTTGATTTAGTGAGTTTGAGGAGTGAACATTTAATGAAAAGTCAGCAAGTTTTATTCGTATGTCGTCAATTTTCTTGTCCAAAGATGTTTGGAAGTTTCTAGAGTTTATCAAGTCATGAGTTTCTTGTTCCGAAGTTATCTTCCTTATTTGTTGAATTGCGTTGATACAAGAAGATCGTGGTTCCTGCGGAAGGAATATTTTCTTATGATAGCTGTAGTTGATGTTTTTCTCTATTATTTGTAGAAGGCGTTCGATATCCGTTTTAGTCTGTGACATGATGGAGGTATTTTTGTTGGTAGAAGTTGGAGTATCACTGATGTAGTCGTTGGTAACCGGAGAAGTATGTTCATAGACAGAAGTGAGATCAACGATTACTGAAGGTGATGTAATAGTATCAGGACATTGTATGGTTTTATTATCTTTTCGATGAGAATTTTTTGATCTGGGAGGAGTTTCTGTGAGTGAGATATTATAGTCAATTCGTTGAAAGGTTTGTGTAACTCTGCGTTGGGATCTTGTTGATCTTGCAGGATTTTGAAAATTGTCTGTAACTTGTGAATTAGCCATGAAAGAAGGTAGCCAATATGTAAGCAGAGATTTTTGTCAGTCAATGTGTAAAGGCAATACGTCAGAAGAAATTGACATTTCGAGAAACCAAAGTATTAGTTACAAAGTTTTTTTTTTATTTTATTTTATTTTAAATGGCAAGGGTGAGTCCCAACAAGTTACCCAGAAAAAATCAATCCAAGAAAGATGTAAAAATTTTTATTTAAAAATTGATTTGATGCGATGCTCCATTGATGCTAGTGTGCGCCGATGCCAGTGATTCAAAGATTAGTGAAACAGTCGAAAATTATGATAACACTACATTAGATGTATAGAAACAAGTTATGAGGAAAGCGTGGGGTATACACGCTTAATGGCAGCGCTAGGCTGAATGAAAACATGAGCGAAAACATTAAAGTATTGCTTATGTGAATTAAGATAGATTGTCTAGGCTAAAAAACCTATCAGTCAAGATTAAGAATACTACCATCGTGACATTAAATAGTAAATTTATAATTGACCAAGAGAATTACAGCAATGGAACTGTAAACGCAATAAATAAAGAAAAACGTATTTGCGGCGCTAGGCAGAGACAAAATTATTAAGATCATTACTTTAATCAATGTTAATTAATATGATAATAGCAAAACTAAAGCGTTATTAGAAATACACTAAACAAAAAACTAAGATAGTCGAAGGCGAAGCTAGACAGTGCTAGACAATCCTAGTTGTTTGATACATACTATGATAACTAGTATTGAGCCACTGGCAACAGCACACAAAACATGAGAATTAATGAAAAGCAAAATATGTATCAGTTTAAAATAACATAAAAGACAGAGCAATAACTATATTGAAGATAGATAAAAAGAAGAAAAGATAAAGAGGAATTGCAATGGGCCATGAAGTGTTACAGCAATGTAAATAATACTTTAAGGTGATAGGCCATCGCTGTGCTAATGAAACAAAATCAAACTTAATGATAAATAAAAGTGGTGAGAGTAGATATGGCAATTTATTAATTAGTACCAGTCTTGAATAGTTGGCGCCTGACGCTGACTATTATTGAGTTGAGTCTATATTTCAATCATTTGATTGGAAAAAAGAAAACTAATTGACCATAAGTTATGTAAAGGAATACATGAAAGACTTAGGTCGTAATAAAAAGTACATTCAATACTAAATAAAAAGAAATTAAAAAAAAAAAAACCATTGGCCTATGGTATACTGCCATACAAATTTCTGTGGTTGCCATAGGCCAATGGTGACGTGCCATACAAATCCTTATGGTTACCATTAGTCTATGGTATACTGCCATACAAATATTTATGGTAGCCATAGGCTTTTGGGGTTTTGCCATACAAATCTCTATGGTAACCATAGGCGTATGGTATCTTGCCATATAAATTTCTATGGTAGCCATAGGCTTATGGGGTTGTGCCATACAAATCTCTATGGTAGCCATAGGCTTATGGTGTTGTGCCATACAAATCTCTATGGTAACCATAGGCGTATGGTATCTTGCCATACAAATTTCTATGGTAGCCATAGGTTGCCATAGATTACCATAGGCTTCTCTATGGCAAATTTTCCTAAGGGATATCATTGTAAAATAAGCAATTTTACATGACAAAATTCAAAATTTGATCTAAATCAGTTAAATAGTTTCTCAAAAATTGAATTTTAACAATACCAATTCTATGAAATTCAATTTTTCGGGAATCATTCGACCAATTTGCTCATATGTAATATTTTCCTATGTAAATACTTTAAATACTTTAAACGTTAATACTTTATGCTTTAAAATAAAGTGAAGAATTACGTAACTTACAATTCAATGTTTTTCGACTATTATTAAATACAATTATAAATATTTATTAGAGTCTCTTCTTTTGCATGGAATTCCTCAAACGAATTCCATAGTTGTTTGCAAAAGCTGTTCAATTCGCTTCAAAAGTTCTCAAGATATAGGGAAATACACAAAAAGTTAAATTAACATTAAGATATAGCTCTATTGATCAAAATATAGGAACATGCTTCCCAGATTGCGGTCAGAAATCCGGATCTGTAAAAGAAAAGTTCTGTTTTATTAGGGAAAGTACGCTTTTGTATCTGATTTTGTAAGTTGAAATATCATTTGCACTTATTAATTAGAACATTCACCCTTTCGAACCTGTAAGATTGAGTTCTAGAACGTGAAGATCTGATCATATTAGACCAAAAGTTATATAAGGTGGTCCGTTTTCTCTTTTTTACGTTCTGTACTTTTTTCACTAACTTTATTTTTCTGCTAATTTTAGTGATTCTAAAAACAACTTACAATATCAGCAATTAAATATTCAAACTATGCTAGTTTTTCTTCAAATTTTTACTTGAAACGGTTGTATAATAATATAAATAGATATTTTTTTATGATTGATTAAATTCGTACATTCTGCAAACAAAATAAAATAAATGCTACTAAAATACCACATTTTATAAAACTTTTGTGCTTGGCAAAAAAAGGGTTAAATTGCAAGTATATGCATGAGAATAAGATGAAAAAAATCTAAAATACTTTGACATCTGACTAATGCCCCTACTGTGAAGACTCAATCTAGAAAAAAATATTGTTATTATTGGAAAATTCTATACCAGAGTTACATATCATTTCAAAGGCAACTTTTCATGCTACATTTTCATGCTAAGTTTGAATGCTAAGTTTCAATTTTTATGGCATTTTATTACTCTTTATTTTTTTATTGGAATATGAGCGCATGATATGTAATTCTCTTAGCCAAATTACATGTCATTGTTACCCAAATTACGCTCCGAGAAGAGGCAGATTAATTTAATAAAATTTTCATTAAATAAATAAATTTTCATTATTATATTAATAGGTAATCTTTAAATAAATATGTTTGATTTGCTAAAAAGGAGGAATTTTTTAATCCTAAAAATATAGGAATAGGAAAATGAAGGAAATATAGGATCCTGATATTTCGTAATAGGGATAAGCCATGATTCCTAACATGCATTTCATGTTACTTGCTGTTATTTGTTTTTAAAAATTAATTTTGATTTGTAATTTTATTTTCATTTTTTTAACCGTTTAAACAATATTAGTTTCCTATCTTGTTAGTGATACATACTGAAAATAAAAAACTATTTTAAATAAAATATTTTGTTATAATATGGTGGCATTCAAAAATGTAGTAATATCTGAAAAATATTTAATTCTTCATATATATATATATATCATTATAATATTTATAAAATTTAGTTGAAAACTGCAAATTACTAGTAAGCTTAACTATGTATCTTTTCAAGAAATTTTAATACTGCACGAAGGAGAAAATTCTGGTAAAATTACCATACTGTAGGATAATGGCATTTCTGATAAAAATGACCATTGTTCTGGTTAATAATACCTAAGCAAATGGTATTTAATATAACCGACGTTGAACAGTCAACCCAAATTTGACCTTACGACTACCAGTATTCAACTCCGTAGACTTGTAATTTTGAATCCAATCCAGAAAACAAGGTATTTCTTGGATCAGTACCCCCAGAGGTATTGATTTGTTACGGAATCGGAGGACTTTATGACCCTGACAGATTTAGCGTGCACCAGTCACCATTTAATGCACGGAAATTCTTCGGTCGGCTAGATTTGAACTCCCATTCCCACGAACACGAGTCTGGTGCCCTACAGATTAGTCTATCCCGGCCTAAATATATGGCATTTAAAGAATTCCGTTGGTAATTTTCTCGTTCATATGATAACGGTCTACCGAAGATTCTAATTTTCAAAATTATAGTTTTCAATATTGCACACTTAGTAAAAAATACAAAACTGAAAATTAAATTTAACCGAAAAAATGATTTCAATGTCATGCTCTAAGGCAGGGATCCCCAACCCTATGCCCGCGGGCGCCCGTCGATCGGTCTAGGTGCGCCCGCTGCTTGTACCCAACGATAAAATACAATATTTCAGTTTTCCATTTTCCCATATGCAAAAATTAATGCGGTTAATTACTACAATTGTTACACGTAATGATAATTATCGAAATAGTTAACTTAATTCTAGCAGCTCCTTTGCAACTTCGACTTTTCAAGGCACTGTTACGAAATCCTGCTGATGCTGACTTCATTTTACATACTGAAGTACGCTGGCTCAGTCAAGGCAAAGTGCTTGATAGATTTATACATTTATTCGAAGAAATAAAAGATTATCTTACAGCCAAAAATCAAATATTTTTAGAACTAACAGATTCTCTCTGGCTAGGAGATTTGTCTTTCGTAACAGACCTAATTGAAAAACTAAATAATTTAAACTTGGAGCTGCAGGGAAAAGACAAATATTATAGCAAGAATGAGAAGGCTATACACTCGTTCAGAACGAAGTTAGTTTTCTGGATATCACATTTGAAAATAAAGTCTCTTTTGCATTTTCCAAACATGAAAAAAATGATAGGTGACAGTGAATCTGTCTTGTTAACATTTGTCATCAACCTCCAATTGCTTCAAGATCAATTTGAAAATCGCTTTTAACAATTTAATATCATCGAGCCTATGGTCACCTTTTCTGTAAATCCTTTTACCATCAAATATACGTAACCAAAATAGCAACATGCATTTCAGAATGTCTTCAAGTTAGGCGAGAAGAAGTGGAGATAGAAATTTTGGATCTTCGGAATGACATTATCCTCAAATCGATTATATCAGATGAGAAATTCTGGAATATAGTTGACAGAAATAATTTTCCATTCTTAAAAAGAGCAACATATAAAGTAAACTAGTTTTGTGGTTTTACATACGTTTGGGAATCATTGCTTTCGACAATGAATTCAAAATATAGATCCCGATTTACAGATGAACACCTTGACGATTGCTTGCAAGTAGGAATTTCATCATGTTCTCCCAATTATGAAGCGATGGCCAGTGAAATGCAATGACAAAGATCACATTGACTGTATTTTATAAATAGTTTTAATACTTCGCATGTTTTGCAAGCAATTCAGTAATCATTTATTTTACACAAGCATATTAATACTAATTATATTCATATGATAAATAAATTTTTAAAATTAAATTTTGTGTGCGCTATATGTAGTGTTTGTATTATTACCTATGTCTAGCAACTATAAATTTATCTTAAAAAAATAAGTGGTGCCCGCCATTCAACCGATATTCTGGTATTTACTCTTAGGTACAAAAAGGTTGGGGACCCCTGCTCTAAGGTATCATAATAAAATTTCCAAATGTTACCACATTTATGAATTTTTTTACATATTATAAAACTTAGTTTTATAGTTAATTTATCAAAATTATTAAAAAAAATCTTAGTAAAAATTACTTTGCTTTATAGTGTTCTTTTACAGCCAGATATGCCTTAAGTTTTACCATATTCTTATAATTTTTACCAAACTTATTTCTCACTGTGGGTATATCATATATTACTATATGTCAGAAGTGTATAAATAATAATTGAGTGTACTCATAGTACACACGCAAGTGAACGCATAGTCTTTACGTACGGGGCAAATGAAAGACGATTGCACTGCTCCAAAATGTCGAAATAAACAGGTGTAATACATTCTAACTACGGAAAATTCGCTAACTCTTGTTGTATCTCGCAACTAACTTCAAAGTGCCATTCCCCGAATAGTTGAATTCCGATTCAACTATTCAAATACTTAAATCACTCATCAAATAACAGCCGCAGTAATGATATTTCAATATTAATCACTTAAATACCTTTTGATAGCAGAAAATGTATGCAGATGCTCCTGTTTTGCGTATTTGTAATTTGTTATTACAGCATAGTGTAAATAGTTTGTTTTGCAACATTCAATTTAAGAAAGCAATAATGGATAATTCCATGCTTATTTATGCATAAAATTTTATAAGAATCACACATATATTTTGGGACAAGTAAGCGTTATGGTAGTTGCTCTTGTGATGCCCTAGAAGTAATAGAGCAATAAGTAACAGAAGTAATAAGTAACAAAATAGTAAAATCCCATTTTTCAGTCCTTTTGTCTACGCTGTTAAAAAAATTCCAGAAGTAAAAATAGCCCTTAATTAATGATTATATCTGAAAATAATATGCTGCATTTAAAATTAGAGACTCAAATACTAACAAAAGCAAAAAATATTGAAATAAAAATCAGTTTGAAAAAAATATATATTAAAAGTTTAAAGTAAAGCACATTCATTTAAGGAGAAACGGAATTTTGATCTTTGAAAGTAATGATAAAGTTATATATTTTTTTATAAACATATACACACTTTAAGATGAGCGCCAAAATTTGTCGAAATAAAGATATTAAGGAAAGCGAAAAAACTCTAAAGCAATATCTCTTTTTATTTTTTTATTCCAAGAATTTCTGGTTGAAAAAAAAACCGAAAGAGCCCAACTTTTTTCTTACTTTCCACCTAGAAAATGTTAGTTCTATTCTGTTGTAGTTCTTAATGTCCAATCTTGCTCGTGGTCAGATTGACCAAATGGCTTTGTATAAAGCGTAATATCAAGTCATAGAAATGACCAGCTATTTTTGAAAAAGGTTATTTTCCTTCGTAGCGATTCTTTTTTGCTTACTTTAGGCGATATTTTTGCTAAGAAAATGATTTGGATTTGTTGTAAGGGGTAAGAAAGTTGGAAAAAAGTCATTACAGCTTACTTTTTCGTCTTCGCTACTTTTCTTTATTCGAAATTGAATGTGTCTTTGGGGATTAGACCAACTTTTGACTACTTGAAAGTAACACTTTAATCTTTTTTTTTCTCCGCTCAATGTAGATTGCTCACTTCAGAAATGCCGTAATAACTGCAATATACTTTCAAAGTAACGCAATAAATTTGCTTAGAATTTAATTTCAGAATATTTATTGCATTCGTCAGTACATTCATGGCATTCTTTCTACATATAATTTGATGACTTTTTTCTAAGTTCTATGTTATGTATGTCAAGTCAATATTCATTGTATCTGCCTTTTCATCACATGAATTATAATGTTTTAGAATTTGATATAAGTGAGTAAAACACACTTATTTTAGATGATTGATCTTTTATTAAAAACTAGCTGAATCCAGGTTTTCCGTTCGGGGTGAGAAAAGTAAACAATCAGAGGCTGAACAACACTACAGAATTATGCGCATAAGTTAAAGACAAAAAACAATTAATAAAGCTAAAATATATCCAATCCTTTTATTTATTTATTTATTATTATTTGTTGCCCTTCCCGAAGACTTTACGCTATTAGATTTAGCAACACTCGTTTTTAGTAGACCATCTCCTCAAAATGAATATTAACTATATTTAAGATCATTTGTCGCAATGCTGTTACTCCTGTTCATGATATTTAAAATGCTTAATAATCAAGAAATTTTCTTCTATACTTAAATATTCGAGGGACCGTAAAAACTTATTTATCTATAATTAAAAATGCGCAGTATTGGTACGGTTTAAATAGGCACCAAATTTACTTATAAAATATTTTGAACCTTATTAGTATGTTTGGTAGCCATTAAAACTACATCAATTACCATATACCAGTAGTGCCAAATATAGCTAAGCATAATTGGCGTCAATAATAGTGTGATAGTTTTTTTTTACATTTTTCTTAAACGAATTAATATCTTTTCTCTATCAAGTTAGTTGCTTAACACAAACGAATATTTTTTTATTTCAATTAGTACTTATTACCATATCATCATTGGTCTTAAAAATAACGATTTTTTATTGTCACCTAAATGAATTTTTGCCATTTCTCCATTATTTTTGGTTTTTAGTACATAGCTTACTTTCGTTTTATTTCAGTTAGTACTTATTACAAAAATTGAGCATCATTGACGTCAAAAATAGTATGATGATATTTTACTCTTCTCCTAAAAGGACTTGTACCATTTCTATACTAATTTTGCTTTTTCAATTAGTACCTATTACTAATAATAAGTAAGGATCATTGGCATCAATAGTTAAATGATTTCTTTAAATTAGGTGATTTCTTTTCATAATTAAATAAAAGTTGATCAACTTCGTGATTTAAAATATTACTTGAATATAAGTCACAGCTTTAAATGCCAAATATATTTACTAATGAAAAAGCAGACTTTTCATATATGAAGAGGTTTCTGTTGCCCTTATAAAGCTCAATAAATATTACTAAGTTAAATTGATTTAAGATTCAAATGCTACTGTAACTGAAACTAGCATAATGTTTCTTGCCTGATAAAAAATTTTAAATTTAAATTTTTATTTACAGCATTAGTTTATTTAGCAAACCTTTGATAATTATACACTATAAGAATTTTGATTCCAAAATTATGGTAAAATAACAGGCGGCATCCGGTCCATCCAATTAAGAGTAAAGTTTATGGTAAAAAGCATTTTTTAGCAAAACGGTTTGGAAACCGTAAACGACAAGTATGGTTAAAAACCCATGAATGCAGAATTGTACGGTTTTTCAACCATTACCAACTATCATGGTTTCAAAACTGTAAAAAGCATTTTAACTGAATGATGGGTACAGTTTAGCTACTTTATGGTGCTATCATCTGTGCGAATAAGGGTATCGTATTCCAATGATAATGTGTTCAAGAAAATGGAGACATTTTGTGACGTCAACGCTGTGACGTTAACCCCCATTCTGTCCGTCATGAGACCAACAGATTAGCCTCCTCTGCTGTAATATGGGCCAACCTGCAAGGAACTAACTGGCTCCATTTATTGGACCTAGCTGATGCGATAAACTTCTGGTTGTTTAACCGTATTGGGTGAAAGCAGCTAAAAAACTGTTTTTCTCATAGTTAACAGTTTGAATACCATTTTATTTATGTTTATTTGACTAGTTTGTTTAAATATAGTAAAATAACAATTAAATAAATTATCATTTAAAAATTTTTTTCCAAGAAATTTCTAACATCGCGAATAACTATAAATGTATTTAAACTTGTTCATCGCATCATACTGTGTCACTAACTGTTTGCAACATATGCTAAGTTAAATTCTTTAAAAATATTTTAAACGGATATTTAATGTCTTTTTTGCAATGAATAATCTAAATATTTCGCTGCTTTATTCCAAGTAAGTTATTTTTTCCTAAAATTAAATGTCTGGGATGTTTTGTGCAGAGGCTTTTGAGCTTAATCATCAATCTCTGTAATTCAAAAGGATGATTGATGATAGGAGAAAATGCATTCACTAATATGAGGCGTAGATTTGAACTTGTATGTTTAACATTTTTGAGATAACGGATTTTAGTTATAACAAAAAAAAGAAATATATCGTTTATGCAAGAGTTTCATTTAAAAGAAAAATAGATTGAATGCACGATTTATTATTTTTATACGATAAAGAAATACGTATTAGTCTTTGAATGCTTTCAGAATTTCGTTTAAATTAAATACGAAATATTCAATATAAAGAGTGTATTACTTCTGCTCGAAATATAACGAATGCTTGAAAATACTCTATAAATGTAATCATTTATAAAAAAATGTATGCATTGAGCATTGAGAAAAAAAGTATGTACAAAACTTCTAAAATATGGTAAAATTTAACGTGATTCTGACTCTATGGGATCACCAAAAAGTATAGTAATTTTTACCAGGGGTTTACGTATGAAATTAGTATTAAAATACTGTTTCATAAAGTGTAATAAATGTTTTTAATTTTATCACGATACTTTAGAGCATGGCATAAAAGTAATTTATTCGGTCAAATTGTCTTTTCAGTTTTGTATAATTTAATAGTGATAAAAATGACTACAAATTTGAAAGTCATAAGTTCTGGTGAAAAGTTGTAACATGAATTAAAAAATTACCAAATTAATGGGTTTAAATACCTGTATATTTTGGTTTTATTAACCGGAATTATGACTTTTCCTTTCTAAATGTCATTATCATAGATTACGGTAATTGACTTTTCTCTATACACCGCTCAAAAAATAAACATTATTTTGCTTTTAACGCTTTTCATAATTTACCTTATGGATGGAGCTACTAGACCTAAGCATTTTATATTTGGATACGAAAATACAAGCTAATTAAAATGTGATTAAAATTTTAATTGGGATGTTACAAAATTATGACTAAATTAAAAAGTTTTTTTAACAATGTTAGACAATGCTATACATATTTTAATTAAAAGTTTTTTTTATTTTTTAAATTTCAAAAGAGATTATATCTGAATTTATAATTTTGTTGAAAAATTATAAATTTCTTTTGTTTAAATCCATTTAATTAAGATACAATTAAGTACGTGGAACCCCAGTCAATAAATAAAATTAGTAGCTATGGATATACTAATGAAAAATAATACTAATAAACTACAAACTGCTTCGATCACATTTAATGTGAAGAGTAAATTTTATTCAGTTATCATTATATGATTAATAGAATTAAAATTATATTAAATTAAATTAATTTACGTCAAACATTTGAATTCGTTGGTCTGCACTGTTGGAATTTTAATTTAAAATTATGGTTAAATAACCAGCAGCAGTATGTTCATCTAATTAACCGTAAAATTTACAGCGAAGAACATTTTTTTTGCTATTACGGTTTTGACACAGTTAACAATAAGTTTGGTTAAAAAAACATGAATACAAAGCTATTCAATTGTTTTACCAATTATAATTAGAATGGTTTCAGTGCTATAATAATGAGAGTGTCGATCTCCAACAGTTCATGATCACAAATTGGAGAGTACAGAACACTGGAAACTTTCTATGTCTGGAAAGGAATAAAGGAAATATTACGGTGTAAATACCGTGATTCGAACCCTCGCTCTGTTAGTCATGAGATTGACAGATTAGCTGTCTCGGCTTTAATATGTATGCATCTTAAAGGAACTGACTAACTTCATAAGTCGGCGCTATAAAATTCTGGTTGCTTAGCCGTATTAAGTGATAGCAGTTAATAACCGATTTTTCAGAGTTAACAGTTTGAATACTATCTCATTTAGAATTATTTGACTGTTTTATTTGAATAAAGGTAAAATAACAATTAAATAAATTGTTATTTAAACATTTTTTCAGATAAATTTCTAACAGCATGGAGTGGCATTTAGACTAGTTCTGAAATTGTTTTTAGTAAATGCAAAGGCTTAAAATGAATAAAGTTCACTGAAAAGTTTGAAAAAGAACTAAAGTTTTTGAAAAAGAACTTATAAGAGTTGAGAATGGTTATCAGGGAAATATAATTCAATATTCTAGAATTTAATCTTTTTATACAGAAGTGAAAAGATTGATGAGAAATATCTGGATTTTTTTTATAAAAAGTGTATTATAATGTTCTTAGCATAATTTATTTTATACATTGTTATTGAAAGAAATTTTTTTTTCTTAAATATTCTCATTCTTTTTCAACGTTTTTACCTTAATTTATAAAACTGACCAAAATATAAAATAAATAATAGTTTGTTGCTTGATTTGAATACATAATGATAGGTGCTAAAACTCATAAATAGTTTTAAAAATTTTAAACTCTCAGAACCCCAGGGTTTTGTGGAACAACATTTGAGAGCCTCTGTTTTAACCCATTAATTTTCATCAATAAAAAGTGATTGTATATAAAATTTACTTAAATCAAAGAAATGGAAGTACACAATTTCTTTCCGTTTTCCACCGCTTTAGCTTTAAAAACGCACTGTTCTTTCACTTCAGATCCAAATTTAATTTCTTATATTATCTTATAATGTCGTGATTAACATCAAAACAGATTTCTACACAGTAAATTCTAATAAAGCAATAGTCCATTTAAAAGCACACTAGGTATAAATATTTTGTATGATTAAATGTTTCAAGTAGCTATATTTTGAAATCTTTCTAAAAAAAGAAACCTTTTGACAAAATTTGTCCAATTCGAAGTACTATAGATCACAGAAATCCATTAATCCGCTAACAGATCACAAAAATCCAGTTCTGAAAAACATCTCCACTGGAGAGAAAACACGTTTTATTCCATATTAAAAACAGATGCTATTGGCTTTATTTGTATCTCAGTTTTAAGCTTTTTCAAAATATTGTACAAATTATTCACTATTTTTATATTAACTCCATTGTATATTTTATTACTTTTTTGAGCCATGGGAGTAATGTATTTTATACTCAGCCGTAATTGTTCTTCATTTACATTGATGATAAAAAATTAAATATAAAACTAATTTTTTATGTTTTGGAATGCCCTAGAGATGAACTAGACCTGAAAAACATAACTTTAAAGAGTATCTTTCTTAATGTGACGTATAAAAATTACAACAATAAAGTAATTCAATCTCTCCAATACTTACAACCTAAAAAAAGTTATAAGGAACTTATGAAAATTAAAATTATACGCATAACGTTTCGAATTAAAATGTTGAAGAAAATTACATCAAAACTTTTTTTTACTTACCACGGACCTAATTATTACTATTTTAGCAATAAGTGTAACATAACAATAAGAGTAATACAATAAGTGTAACATATTAACAATTTTAGCAATAAGTGTGCTTGATTAAAAAAATCGATCTAATATTTTTTTTTTAATTTTTTTTTTCCGATCAAACCATGGAAAAAATCTACAGCCACTAATATTTCCACAAGTACTTTATATAATGTCTGTTGGCACAATTCCAGAAATCTAATTCCACGAATTCTAATCTTTAAAAAGAAAAATGGGATTATATATCTAATTTCGAATTGAATGCCCCAAATTTTACTGCCTTATCAAGAGGCACGCAATCAGCTCCTTCTTTACCACTTCATTTCAGTTCTCTTTATCATCTCTTTATTTTAGTAGATTGCATTGCTTCTTCTTGTTCGACCATTTTTATTTGTAAGATAAAAAAAAGTAGGAACATAAGAGATCCTCGAAAAGAAGAAAAAAAAGTTGAGTAGTCTCGATTCTTTTTGACGTAATGAGTGGTTTGCGATCACTTCATTAGACCGCCAAGATTAGACTTGCTCTGCAGTGGATCAATTCTTTATACCAAGCTTCGTATCTACTCTTCTCGGTTCATCTTCAATCATCCTTCTGAAGGAATCACCCGGATGAAGTCTCTTTGAAAAGTTGATTTCCTCACTACTAGCCAGTCTTGTGTAAATGTTGGGTTTCCTGTTTCTACTTCGTCTTCGTATTTTTCTATAAATCAATAGTGGCAGTCATTGTTGGTAGTGTTTATAGAAACTAATGAATGTCTTGGATTTGAAAAGTATTTTTTTTTTACTATCTCGGTTTAAAGTTTGAAATAGGAAATATTTTGCTGTAATCCATAATTTTTCTCATGTTCATTATGTGTCATTATTTGTTCGTCAAGTAGCGTATTCTCTTATTAATTTCAATGAACCTTCCTATTTTCAATTTTCCATCCGAAACATGCAAAATATGCATTAAGGTACCTCGATTTTAACAATTTAACACATTATCAATGAGTTTTGAAGCACTTTTCTTCTTAAAAGTTTTGCTTTAGGTACCTGAATTTCTGAATGTCCCATACTGGCTTTGAAATTTCGACTTTTGAAATAAAATTTTATATTTTTGCTAAACGCTGCATTACTTAATAACTCCTGACCACTTTAAAGTTTAGTTTTAAGATCCCCATTTATAAATAAAAAGAATTTTTCATTTATAATATTTCCAAAAACCAAGCAATTGCTTTGAAAATTTGAAATTTGTTCTTTAATTCTTGGAAGAGTTACTCCATTTTCTCTTAGTAGTTAGCTTTAGGAATGAAAAGCACTCGATTTCTCAAAAAATTTATTAATAAATATTTTTATTAATTTTTTTTTTATTAAAACAAGTTACTAGATAACATTAATAACCAAATTTAATAAATTATTTTGCATTAATGGGGAATTTTCTTTTTGCTTTCTTACACTTAATCAATAAATTATACGATAAACATAAGTTTTTTGATAATGCGAATTGCATTGATTTATAAATAGAAGATGGAATTAGGAATTAAAAACACCCGATCTCTCAAGCAATTTTTTCATAAATATTTTTGTTATATTTTTTTATTAAAACACGTTACTAGATGATATTAATAACCAAATTTAATAAATTATTTTGCATTAATGGGGAATTTTCTTTTTGCTTTCTTACACTTAATCAATAAATTATACTATAAACATAAGTTTTTTGATAATGCGAATTACATTGATTTATAAATAGAAGATGGAATTAGGAATGAAAAACACCCGATCTCTCAAACAATTTATTTATAAATATTTTTGTTATATTTTTTTATTAAAACACGTTACTAGATGATACTAATAACCAAATTTAATGAATTATTCTTCATTATTAGGGAATTTTCACTCTGCTTTCTTAGAGTTAATTAATAAATTATACGATAAACATAAGTTTTTTGCTAATGCAAATTGCATTGATTTATAAATAGAAAATGGAATTACAGTCACTCATAAATGATTGTAATTGAATTTTGATGTTCTGAAATCATTTTTAAACAGTGAAAGGTGTAAGAACGATTTATAGTTCAAGATGCTTGAAGTTGTAAATACGCACAAGCATATAAGAAATTTTGCTCTTCTTGAGAGCTGAGCTCAGTGGCAGAAGTCTTTTTGGTGTGAAGATGTTCTGAAATATTTTATTCTTGTTCATCAAAAGCTTGATATAAGAGCGAAAGTTTGATTTTTATTTAGTGACAAAGCATTTGTTTTTACAGAAAGAATAAAAAATATACGGACTGAAAATTCAAAAATTAAATGCATAATATTGGCTAAACAACACATCTTAAAAGTTACTTTCAAAGGTGAAATAAAATTGAGACAATTCGAAATATCCATAAATTTAAGCGAGGGATATTAATGATTTCAAATTACTTGCAAGGGATACTTTGTTTGACTTTTTCAAATGTAAAAATTTTTTAACATATAACTGGGGAAGCAAAGTGCCATTGGAGAAGTCCTAAGTGCCAAGGAGTCTCTTCGCCATCTGCTGAATAGCATAAATTTGATTGAAAAACAGCAAAGTTGTATAAAAATGGCCTTTCTGGAAATCTAAAAGATCAAGTACTAAAAATGTGTATGAAATCTCTTCGGGAGAAAAAGTTAGGAAAAAGGTGGTAAGATATTTTAAAAAAAGGAAAGAAAAGGAAATACAAAGTGAAACAGAAAAACTATGATGGAACATCATTATGTAACGTAGGCAGAACAGACGTCTACCTTTATTGGTCATGTGACACTAGTTACAGGACTCACAGCTTCCAAAGCCTTCGTTAATTACTGGTCTTGGCCCAAAACAATTAGCTCGAAGGATTTGATAGCTGCTGAGTTGATGCAGAAGATTAATTTTTAATGTAGAGTAATAATTTTCAAAGCAAATTTGGGGTAATAAAAATGTAATGAATGCAACGAATTTTTCTTATTCTTAATTGAGGATCTTAAAATTTATTTTTGAGAAGTCCCGAGTCTTAAAGTAAAGCTGTTTTAGCAAAAAAAATGTAATTTTGTATCAAAAAATTTCAAAGCGAGAGTGGGATATTTAAAAATTGTTCAAAATAAAAATTATTCTTTGTTTCTAATTAAAGAACATAAAAGGATACTTTTGAGGCATAAGTTGTTTTAAAATTCGAAAATTTTTCGATTATATCAAAATCAAGACACCGTAATATGCATGCCGCTCTATTATTAAAGTTGAATTCTGAGTCAATTATAGTATCCTAAGAAGTGTTTGACCAGTTTAAAAACTCAAGATTAAATTCAATAACTTATAAGTAATAATTTCAAGCTAGTATTGAAGTATTTTGTTTAGATAAATAAAAAAAAAATAAGTTATCTACGTGACCATCTTAGTTCAAGTCCTCGGGATAAAAAAAAGATCGACAACAGTTTTGTATTTATGGCGAAGGATTGATGAGTACCATTTATGTGAACATGAAATATCAGGGGTGTTGGAGGTTGTATTGGTATAGTGGACTAGTTGAAGAATATTGACTAAATGAAGATTGTGATAAAAACAGAAGATGACGAAAATAATACTTGAACCGGATCAGAATTAATAAAAAGCTTATATTTAATATATTTGCCGAGCTCGAGATACCACATATAAATATTATCCATAAGAATTTCAGTTGAATCAGTTTTACATAATATAATATTAATGAGGACAGGCCGTGGGAGACAAATCGCCCACGACCTGCCTAATCAAAAGCCAAATTAAAAAGTATATGTAATTTGTTCCCAACGGACACAGAAGCATGGGTAGGAGATCCAAAATTGGCGATTTAATAAATTATAACATAGCCAAAACAAAGCCAACCAACATATCAATATTGGGTTTAAAATAATACCCTGGCGATCACGAATCGCCAACAAATTTATGAGAATTATTACAACCTTGGCCAAAGAATACCTAAGGTTTGAATACCTTGTTTTTTGTTCGCCAAGATTACAACCATGCAACTGAAACATTTTTGCAGTTAGAAATTAGAATAAAAGTTATAAATAGATTTTTGTTTTGGATTAGTAATGAAATAAAAAGTATCCGTTATATTGATCTATAAGAGAAGAATAAATATTATATGTTCATGTTCGTTTTTAAAAGATTAAGTCTGTGATTTATTTTAAACATCATTCTATTAATAAAAATAGGCTTAAGTAATAAAAGATACTTTAAAGATAGGAAATAAATATGTAATGCCAATTGTGGCATCACAGTATTTATCGAAAAAGACACGCATTAAGATTTCGTTAAAGATTAAGGATTCTGTTTCATGTAACTCTTTACAACAGGGGAAATCATTATTTATTATTTTTCTAAATATGGCATATCGCTTTTTCTCCTGAGGTATTTCTTCGTATATAATTCTTCACACTTCATTTCCTTTATGTTAATCGCAGTTCTTATTTTAAACAAAATTGATGTACAAAATATGCTTTTAGCCTTAAAAAGTACTTTTCACCATATCAGATTGTTGTATTTTATGAATCCTTAGTGAGTACATTACAAATATTTTGGAGTAAAAAAATTTTTTATTTTCCAACTATGTTTATGTGCATAAGAACATTTAAAACCTGTATACAACGAGTATATTTTGTTCCTCAGGTGTCTAGAGTGCAGTGTGCCTAAAGAAGGGAGAAGGAAGGAGGGGTGAGAAATGTATGGGGCCGGCTGAGGGGGAGGAGGAGGATGGGATGGCTGTCCCTTCCCCTCGTCCTCTGTCTGACGGTGTTGGGCCAGTGCTGGGCTGTTTGTCGCCTTTCTGAACACACGTGTGACAACGGGCGCTGCATTGAATCTGGCCGATACTGCGACGGCAACGATGACTGTGGAGACTTGAGTGACGAACCATCCGCCTGCACAAGTCAGTTCCCTTCAACTAAATCAGAAACAAACAATGTTAATCTGTTCAAAATATTGCTTAGTATTGTATGTAAAAAATATCTATCTTAGATTGGTTGGTTTTGGTAATTAAATTAATAAAATCACTCTAATAAGAAAATTAAAGAGTTTTTGGAAGAATTCAGGTCTATTAATTTAATGCACAACATTAATTCTTAGATGCAAAATTAAAGTCTAAGTACAGTTTATCAATGGAAAAAATGCTCTGTAATAAAAGTTGAATACATATGATTTATTATAAAATAGTAGAAATGAAATGTTTTAACTTTTATATCATTTTGATTCGGTAATTTTATTCTTTAAAACCATTTATTCGGGGTAAAGATTTACTTCAGATTGATTTTTTTGTTGTGAATGAGCTTTCATGAAGTTTCCGGTTAAATATACGTAGTCTCGAAGCGTATATAATTTACAAATTCATTCATATATTATCTCTTATTATGTACATAGAATAACAGATATGTAACTTATACATATTCATATATTCGTGAATCTTATATAAATTTAATCATGCAATTGAATCATGCAGTCGGATATTTTTTTTCTTTTAAATTTCTAAGAAATAAAAACTGTGAAATTATTGGTCAAATAATTTCGGAAAAGAAATTATGAATTTTAACTACCAGTTGACTATGCTCAATTTTATTTTAAAAAATTTTTTGACAGCTTTTATCTAGTAAAACAGTAAATATTTGGATTGTAAAACAAAATAAGGCAACTAAGTTACTTGATTCCATTGTTTACAAACACCTAATTATCTTTTATGTTAACATAATTCAAATTATTGTTAGCTAAAATACCCAAAAGACCACGACTAATTTATTATCCTCTTTAATTAAAAATTTTATTACATTTTTATTTGAGGCGAAACGTATACAATTGAAAAAGCGATGCAAAGAAGATTTTCTCAATAGCTTATATTAATCTAAAAATAAACATACATATTCATCATGCCTATGACGTATAACAGAATACAACTGATTTATTATAATTACAATTTTCAGACTGTAACCGCACATTCTACTCTGAAGTAAATATAAAGAATGCTCTAAGGATGACAGCCCCTTTTCAGAGGCCACTACCTTACGTATGTTCCATGACATTTGTTGCTGCTGGGGGAGACTACGGAGATGTTGTTCAGCTAACCTTCCTATCATTCCAAATTGGAACTCTTGAACAAGAAAAGTAAAACATTTTTAATTTTATGAAATGTTTCAAAGTATTCTTTATGACAGGAATAGTATTTTTCTTAATTTTACTTTTTTACTATGTAGATCATTTGATTAAATGATAAAGTAGTTAAATGCTTTGTAAGTCAATATCTTTTAAATCCTTACACATTTAAAATTTTTTACGTAAAAGTAACTTGCATAGCATCTTTCAATTATATCTGAATTTTACTAAGACGTTGAATCCTGTTTCTCCTTAAATTAAACCATATTGTCTTGAAAAAAAAGGTGGGTGAATCAAATGAGGACAGCAATACGATACAATATTTCGCCGCATTTTTGATCAATAAGGCATTTCAACATGGTACAACAAGAATTAATTTTTTTTAGTGTTCTGAAACTGAAAATTGCACCATAATATTGCACAAATTCCCTACAGATTAACGCTGTATCCAATTGTGTTACCATATTACTGTGCACATTTCACTCACTCAGATTACGCACTCTTTCTCCAACGACAATATGGTTTAGTTAAGATAATTAGCTTTGAATAAAACTGAAGGCTTTAATAATCGTCTTAATAAGCTTTAAATAAGACTGAAATATTCTATGTTATTTATTTTTATTTAATATTATAGCACAATATGTATTAATGCTTAATAATCTACAGAAACTGCTAAGTTAGATAATCGTAAAAGTAGGTGGGTTTTTTTAAGCAAAAAGCAAATTAACGACAGTATTGCGAGAAACAAGATTAAACTCACAATTGATTTTTATTTGTTATTTTTGATTAAACTCATTTTTATCAGTAGTTAAATGTTATGCAGCTCTTACATTTTTCTAAAAACAGATAATTTTGGCAAAATTATTTCAATCTCTCGATCACTTAGGTGTCTCGGTTATAGCTCACATTAAAACGAAATTGAAAGTCATGTATTTCTATAGATTATTATTAAATTATTTGATTCAAAATTGAATGGGAAGATGATTAATGTGTAATTATGTAATTTCAATGTGTAATTATGTAATTTTAATGTGTAATTATGTAATTTTAAATAATTTATTAAATCCCACTGTGCAATAATGCATTAAAATCCTATTGTTTAAAATGATATTTAAAAACGTAGACAGAAATTATGAGCAAAATTGCTTGAAATTTTTGAATCTAAATTAAAAAAATTGAAACAAAAAACAATGTTTTAATCACATATGAATTTAATTTAAGGTAATTCTCAGCATTCAACATATCTAACTGAGAAAGATGAGCATATTCGACATTCGTCCAATTCCTTTTTCCATAATTCTGTGTTATTGTCCCGACACTTTCAGTAAAATCAATTCAATGTTGCAACATATTATTAGAACCTAAAACAAATATTTCGTGCAAACATAAAAATGAGTTAAATTTGCAAAACAATTGCCTTAAAAACGAACTTTAATAGCATAGGTTTAATTTGGTTCACCTCGTTACTTTCTTACGATTGCGGCAAATTTGAAGTTCCTGATCTCTTAAAATATATGCGTTGCAAAATCTAATCAATTACATAAATAAATAAAAAATATCATTTTTATCTCTGAAAAAAATCATACAATAAAAATTGTTTGATTAGATGTGTTTTCTTACTTAGCATTTTGTATATATTCTAGCAATTACAACCTGTCTTGCCAGAAAGGATACTTACAAATAATTGAACCACCAGCTGTGACAAACGCTCTTCATAGTCAACAAACAAGAGGATTCACACAATTGATTTCTGCTTTGAAAGAACCCACTGAACAATTGTCATCCTTGTTTGATACTACAAGGGGGAACCCAAACTTTGGCCGATTCTGTGGAGACATGATTGGCAAGAGTGCTACATTCTACACTGAAGGCAACAATGTCACACTGCGAGTGGTCATCCCTGGCAAAACAGCGCTCCACCCTTTTTCATTTAGTGTATATTTGACTTATAAGTTCCTTCCTAGAGACGCAGCTCCTTCTACACAGAGTACTGCACCTCATCCACCTTCCCAACCACAACAGCAAGAGCAACAGCATCCATCTGTAATCAAACCTCACGCATCTTCAAATAGCAATTATTATTATGGGACTAGACTAATGAACACTTATTGTGATAGGGTTCTTGTTAACTGTGATCGAAAGAAATGTGCCATCCGGTCTCCGAACTTCCCAGGTTTTTATCTTAGGAACATAACGTGTCATTTTTGGGTGCGGCAGGATCATGTGCCACATGGCAAGCATGCAAACATAGTCCTTTCTCAAAGTAACGAGTACAAGATTTCGTTATATACCGGTCGGTCCAATCCTATGTCCTATCCGCATGTTTCACTTACTGAAGAATGCTACAGTGATGTAATTAGGATATTTGACGGACCAACAATCACCTCTCCTTTGCTTATTGAATTTTGTGGTGCTGGAACACTCCCTGAAGTATGTTTCATAAAACTCATATATTGATAAATAATTTGTTTTGCCTGAAATACGGATACATAAAATTAAATACATATTATTGTTCAAAATCATATTTAAATAAATTATAAAGCAATTATCGTTACATTATTCAATGAATTTAGAGAAAAATATAATTGCAGTATATGAAAATAAATTAAAAAGTACATTTGTTATTGCAATCGAATATAAAAAATTAAAAAAAATTACCATCACTTCAACAAAAGGTCTGGCAGAATTTTCATTCCAATAATAATTATCTTTCTTTTTACAAAATAATATAATTGGTCAGAAATATGTATGGAATGATCAAGATCTGTCTTGCATTCATTACTACTGTTCGATTTTTGTAAAAAAAACACTTCGGTAAAATTTCTGAAGTGATAATGTGGGTTAATTATTAACAAATAACCCTTTAGGTTTTTGTTTATAAATCAGATAAATTTTGTAAGAACTTAACTTATTTAAACTTTTTTACATCACTTTAAAATAAAATTAATTCTAGTACTGTGAATGGTTTCAGAAAAACTAATGCTTTAAGACATTTCAATTATTTTGATTAAAAATTTTGATAAACCTAGAGTTTATTGTGAATTTCCATTGTTCAATTACACTGCAGGAAACTTCGGATCAAATTACGGCAAAAACACTGGTTTCCGTAATATCCATTTTATCACAAAATCCATTTTTGACGTAAAAATTTATACCGAATTGTTTACAGTAATATTTAATTACTTACAATGATTTTGCAGTAAATAGGACTGAGTATAAAAATTTCAGTATATCATATTTTTTCTCTAAGATTAGTGGCAACTTGAGTCCCGGTGAATATTACTGTAATTTGATAAGAGATTGTTTACATTTTAGTACTTCTCTGTCTCACATTATAAAATAAAAACCTATAAAACTTAACTAATTACCTAATATTTTTTCTGCTAAATAAATAGTAAAATTAATTAATATTTATAATTTTAATGCAGGCAAGTGACTACATAAAAAGTGTAATACACGTTCGCTGCAGTCACTTGGTTTTTAAATATTTTTTTACGTAGTAAGAACAAAATTCAGTTTTTAAATATAAATGAGTACTATCACAGTTACAGATCTGAAAATTATAGATTCCTTCAATTTTAAAAGTAATAGCGTAATTACAATTAATAGAAATAAAATTTGTTCTGTTTTTTAGTACTCAAAAACAAAACGGCATGATTAATGAGCCTCGTATATATTTTTAAATTACTTTTAAGCTGTGGTGCTCAAAATCATTACAAATCGAAGTTATCAAATCAAATAGTAATGTTCAACATTCGCAATCATTTTACACAATGAGGGAAAATAATTTAATCACACGGATCAATTTGACATCTATGTATATGTGCTTTTTAAGCTTAACACTACTATCAAGCTTAACATTAATATTAAGCTAAACATTTGTTAAATTATTTACCGAAAACTGTAACTTAAGACTAAAAGTAGTCACATTTTGATTTTACTTACTTTTCAAAAGCAACGATAGATTAAATAAATTGTTTTATGGTTGCACACACTTGTTCAATGTCAATGAACTAGTGCAGACAAAAACAAAATGCCTCTTTATTTTAAGATTACTAAAATAATAATCATTCAAATCAGCTCATGCATTATTTAAAATGAAGATATATGTTCAAATTTTTAATAAAAAAAGTATACTAGATATGTTTAAAACTGTATCAAATAGTAAGCTTTTTGGCAAAATATACATACTATAGATATTTTTCACATACAATAGATTCCTCTTCCTCTTACCACTAAACTGAAAGAGCAAAGATATACTTTTGAAACTTTCTTCTTGAAATACACACATATCTATGAATACTTTTTAGTTGTTTTGCGATTCAATTAGCATACAAATCATGTTCACTATATGTTTACCTAAGCTTTTACTTATGTTCAAAAAAAGTTAAGATTCCAATTTTTGTTGTAATTGAAAATATTATGAATTTATATTGTATTTTTCTTTAAATAATACAAACAAACATTTCTTTGTTATATCACTTTTCAGTTGTAATTAACCCCTTATTCATTTAATTTCTTGAAAGAAATTAATAGCATTATTTTACAAACATTAACAGAGATCTGAAAGGTTTTAAATTTATGTGTCACTGACATCCATAAAAGAAAATATTAATACAATTATTCAAAATTAATCAGATATTCGATGCTTAGCATGCCCATCAAAAAAGTCTTGATAAAATTTAAAATCATGTAATTGTTTGAAAGAATAAAACAGTTAAGTAATGCCAAAATATGTTGGTAAAATAATTACCATTGTCGAATTTTTCTTTATTGTACATTACAAGCTATGTATTTCATGCAGAAATTCATTTCAAATTTTGTCCTATTTTCAGATTATATCAAGCAGTTCAGAGATTTTAGTGCAACTATATAGCATACCAAACCAAGTAATGCATAACTCCCATGCTGAAATAAACGTGGAAGTGAGATTCACAGATACCACCGACTACCGTGCACACAATGGTAAATGTGACTTCACAATCGAAGGCTCGAAACACCGCTACGGATTAGTTTACAGCCCTCGACATACAGTTCCAAGAAATACAACATGTTCTTTCAAACTACAAGGTGCGAACGCGCATGACAGGGTATGGTTTTATTTCTTATCGTATTTCGTCGAAGACAAGCATCCATGGTCAAGGAGAGAAACTTGCGAAGTTGGTAAGTTAGAGCTTTATGAAACAGGCAGTGCCCGAAAAAGAGATGCAGCTGCTCTACTTGTAACTTCAAATTTTGAAGATGCCGGAAATGAACGAAGTCTTCCGGATAAGAAGTCAGACGAACCATCTTATCGTTTTTGTGAAAAAACGTTTCCAAAGGTCTGTGCCCGAGCAGCTGATAAACCTGACTATGTTCCAGTCCGTCCATGTAAGGTTCCCGATGAAAGTTATTTATCACGTGGTCCGGGACTCATTGTTAAACACAATGTTTTCACTACACCCGAATTATCAACTTCGAGTAGTTCGTTTATTTTGCGATATGAGTTTGTTGATATGAGGCAGCATGGCATGGCTATATCCAACAGCCACAATCCGTGCGACAGACGGTTTGATAGTAGAACAAATCACATTGGAACAGTATCTTCGCCAAAAAATGTGTTCTTTTTTGGGCGGGGTGGAACTCTGAATGTTTCCTGTACATACGAATTTTTAGGACTTCCTAGTGAAAGAATTGTTTTGACATTCACAGATATACGGTTGAGTTCATCGAGTTGTGAGCACCATTATGACCCTGTGATGGAACGGCACACATGCCGTAGTGTGAAAAGTTATAGGTCGCCGAAAAGAACTGCTAGTATTAATGTGATAGAAAAGACAACTGGGAATATCCAATCTTCCTTAGCTTGCTTTTGTGAATTACAATCTGAACCCAGAAGACCATTGGTGATTGAATCTGTAACAAATTATGTCAAAGTTTCATTTTCTGTATCTAATATGTCCCCTTTTGATGATTTTAACAATTTTGGCTTTGATGCTGTTTATGAGTTTATGCCTATATCTTTATGTGATGCTGATATCCACAGGAAAAATGGATCAAGCGAAGGCGAAGTAAGCTTCATTCTTTTTTAATGAATTTTATTTTAAGTTTATTGCTAATAATGGGAAATTTCCACTTTTATAGTGTTGAAATTACCAGTAAGGAGCTTTGTCACTTTCATAGATTATTTTATTACTATTTTCAATTTTACACAAATAGTGTTTAGGTCACTTGACTAAAAACAGGCTTAAGAAGGAAAACCCTTTATTCAGGCTATTTGAGAATTGATTTAAATGAGTTGACTTACAAAATATAGATTTTTTTTATAACGGCATGTTTTGAGCTGAAAATTTTTCTTTGAGAAAAACTAAGGGATACTTTTCGTAATCTAAATTAAGTTCCAAAAATTACGAGTTTTGTTTCGCGGTACATTTTCCTATCCACCTGTCATGTTAACAATAGCTTACATAATTTATAGTAAAACATGATAGTTAAAAAATGCTTAAACATTGAAAAGTATTATGTAAAAACCATAAATCATAAGAAATTAAACATTAAACTTTTAAAAATGCTAGATAGCAGGTTTTTTTTTTCGTTTTTTTCGCTTTTTTGCTTTTACTAAGGAAACAAAATTCTTGAATACATTCTGCGTTATGTAGAAAAAGCAGTTTAAATGAAACCTTTGCATGGTTTTAGAATTTAAAAATAATTTTTTACCATATAAATTATTATACAAATGCATTTTCAATGCAATAATCACATTTTCCTATTTAAAATTTGATTCAATAAGCGTTTAACCAAAAAATTTCGTCTTGAAATGTTTACTAATTTTATACGAAATATTTATATACGAAAATGTGTAACACAATAACTTAAGAATACAATTTAAATCAAAGCTTATTTTAACGCATTTAAAAATATTAGATCAATGGTATGTAATTCTTTTTTTGAGCATATTACGTAGAGCGTATTGTATTACGTACTAAGTTACTAAGACTACTAAGAGCGTATTGTATTACGTGCTAAGTACATATTACGTACTAAGAAAGAAATAATTTCTACGATATGTTTTGTGTTATCTCTGGAAAAAGTTAGAACAACACCTTTGATGCATAGTTTTTGATTTTTTTTTTTTTTTGAAAAAAAACTTTTTATCACTTCACTTAATTACTATACAAATGCATTTTAAACACAAAAATCACATTTTCGTATTAAGAATTTTATTCATAACCGTTTAATGAAAACAATTTTTTTAACGATGTTCAACAATTTTACACAAAATGATATAGTATATTCTGCAAAATACTGTATAAACTACACTAATCAGCTTTTTATGGTAGTTTGTTTCCTTTTAGAAATTTCAAAATTTCTAAAAGGAAAAAAGAAATAAGAAAGAAACTAAAAAAGAATAAATTTCTTATTCTAAAAGGACCTTTTAGAATAAGAAAATAGATTTTTTTAATACTAAAATATAGATAAATAAGTAAATATACTATAAATGGATGATATTCTTTTGCTTTATTTTCTTAAATTTGAACAAAGTCAAGGATTTTGCAAAAAGAACCATTTAGTAAAAAACTCTTGGTTTATTGGGAATACGTATTTTAAACTGGAATCATAATTTTCAATTAGAATACATAGCTGTAATTTTTCCATTCATTATTTAAAATTATTTAATTCAAAATTGTTCAAAATGTCAAAATACGAGAGCTTTGCAATTTCTGACGTCCCAAGCTTCATTTCCCATTGCATGCGCTCGCACTTTTTCCCTCTCTACGTACTCTCACACACTTGGCACTCATTTTTTTTATTAGGTAAATAAATGTATTAACCAAAAAAATTTTATGATCTGTAATATATACACTACGAATTCAAAAGTTTTTTGCCCATAAATAGCATCTCAAAAAGTTTTATTAATCACGGATATTGAACAAGATTATTTAAAATTGGTGTTCAAATACTTATAAGTTAAAAATTGCAAATTTTTATTTTATTTATTTTAGGTTGTTTTCCAAGTACCAACTACAGTCGAGGGACGAGCAATGCCTCTTCGATGTCGATGGCTTCTTGAGGCGGCACCTCATAAATATCTCTACTTAAGATTCAAAGGCACAGACGGAGGTGAAGGTTGCCATTCTGGAAACAAAATTATTGTGTATGCTGGATTGCCAGTACAACCACTATCAGTAGTCTGTTTACATGGTGGGCATAAAAACCCACCTTCTATTGCTGGTGCAGAATCTGCATCTTCGTCAGCAGCTGGTGATGACGAACGAGAAGTTGACGTTTTTTCAAACTATTGGTACAATGATTCGGCTCAAGACAGTGGTGGTCGTTACGTACTTCGCGATCACGTGTACATTGAAGTGCTGGCCAACCATGCCGAAACAGTTCGCTTTGAGTGGTTAGAAGTGACCAAACCTTTTTTCAGAACTCGTACAGGACAGACTCTAAGAGACATGAACTGTCCGTATGAATGTCCAGAATTAAATGCCTGCATAGGACCTGAACTTTGGTGTGACGGACGAAAGCATTGCCCATCTGGGTATGATGAGGCTCCTGTCCACTGTGACAAATTTCCAACCACATATATAGTGGGTGGAATATCTGCTGGTGCTATCCTACTTTTGTTGGCTTTAACTCTGATAATGGTTCGCTGTCGGCGACGAGACTTTAAAGAATCCAGACCTGTGCCAACGGAAGACTTCCCAATGGATAGCCCGCATGTGTGATAGAAGCTTATGGGGGAATATTGTGTTTGTAATGTGTACTGTATTCACTTGTATGTATAAAAGGCGAGTGTGACACTAAATTGCCTTGTTTGTTTCCTAAAGTTCTATTTATATAAGGAAATCTCGTTCTATAAAAAGGAAAATTCTTTTTGCATACTTTAGTTTTTTTAAAAAATAAAACAGTAAAAATAACAATAAATTTAAAACTTTATACACCCCAATAACAAAGGATATATATATATATATATATATATATATATATATATATATATATATATATATATATATATATATATATATATATATATATATATAGTGCAATCAACTTATTTTACGAAAACGAAATAACAGTTGGTTAAAAAACTGTATGACTATAAAAATCCTGTAGTAATTAAAAAAAACTTTTATGCAGCTATTTCTTTGTAGGGATAGAACTAGTTTTTAGTTTGGAATGCTCTCAACACCAACAATTCAGACTTTGTTTTCATACAGTTCAAACATAGTTTTGTTTCATTCATAGTTTTGGGTAAGATCCAAGTTATATTTCTTTGTTGCTAAATTTCTTATATATCACATTATAACAAATAAAGGGGTACAAAATTCTATGTTAACTTTCTTATTGTAGTGTTTAAAAAAGCAATTTCTTTTTCATCATTCAAACTTCGTATTATTTTATATTGCGTTCTTGAGTATTTGTTTTAAAATACATGATTAATTGCATCACTGAAGAAAAACATTTAAACATTAAAATAAAATTCTTATGCATAAGCCTGATTTTATAACATAATATTGCAATTTAATCTTACTTTGATATATATAACTTCCTCATGATTATGCCTCAAATTGACTGTACATTTTGTGAGTAGGCAGAAATAAAAAATAGTAATTTTTTTTAGAATTTAGAGAGTTATGTAAAATTTTATAATTTTTTAAATAAAGCAATAATTGAGATGAAATAGTATTAAAGAACAACTAAAATTTCCTTCAAAGCTGGATTGCAGCAAAATGCTTGGTTTTACATTGCTGCCTTGAGTTTCCAAAAGTTAACAAAAATTTGGTGTCAACTCTCCTGTACATACACAATTTATAGATATTTTATTACACTTTTTGTATTTGTATTTTCAACTCACTGTGAGAGTTACGGAAAAAAGATTAAGTATATACATATATATGATGTTAAAAATTTCTAATACCTACCGCAAAATCTTAAATAAATAAAAAGCACGATTTTCAGAAAATGCATATAGATGTATTATTAATTGTCAATATTTTAAATTTAATTTTTTCCTTAAAACTTTGATATATAATACTTTATTTCATAAACTAATATAAAATAATAATACCTGCAAATGCTTTATTGTATTCTACTCTATATATGATTTAAAAAGAAATTTGTTAATCTAAATAGCTTGTTAATTGAATTATTTGAAATTTGAAACATTTAAATGCTAATTACAAAATATCCACTGAATAAAAAACATTAATATATTATTTTATACAAATAAAGTATCTCTTTCTTAAAATAAGGAAAATTTCTCAACATGCTGATTACTGTTTGAATTTAGGATAAATTAAATAATGAGTTATTTTATATTGGTGTTTCATTTCGCTTAAAGTTATTGTATTAGTTTTAAAATCTGTTTGTTTAAGGATATATAGGAAACAAAATACTGATACAATATTTAAAATAAAAGTCATAAATAAAGCTGAATTATTTGAAATGCATGGCTTCTGAATAGATGTGATTTTTTTTAAATTTGAAGTATAACAAGTGCACATTATGCCTTGTCAGTGTTTCGAATGTAAACAATATATTTTTTTCAGGATATAAAGAATTATATTTGCTGTTACATTCCAACTTGCACACATTTTCCGTCAAATCACTCAGTGTTCAAATTTGTAAAAAACGCATGTCACTTTCATATTAATGAATGCTAAAGAATGAAATTAAAAATAAAATGAATGTCTTAACTCTTGTAATATTTGTTGTTGGTTATAAATTTTGCCGTAAAGTTGTTTATTATTTTCTGAAATTTATTCTGTAAATCAATTACAGCTTAGCCTTTTTTTTAAAATGAGTTAGTTGCTTAATTCAATCTCAAAAATTTCAAATAGCTCAAAATAAATACTTTTTTCTTTACTATAACTCACCAACAATTATTTGGTTATCAAAATATTTCACTTTTTCAATAAATACGGAATATTAAAAAGTATTAACATTTAAGTAGAACTAATCATAAATTTTGATAAATAAAGGTGGTATTGAAAAAGTTTCTTCCAAAGTTAAAGATAAGTACACCAGAATATTCGGGCAAATTTAAAACCTGATTTAACTAAACATTATTTACATTTAATTAAATTTTAATAGCGTGTTTGACTGTAAAAAACGCATCTGATTTGATTTAGATTAATACATTTGTATTTAATTTTGTAAGAATTCAAAATACAAAAGTTTGTATAGTTTTAATTGTCCTAAATAAATAAATTTCCTACAAAATAAGGACTTGATATATTATATTACAGTAATAACTTTATATTTAAACATGTATAGTTTAACAAGCATTCGAAATAAATTTTTTCTTTTATTCTAAATTTCGTACATAGAAATAAAATTTGTTTTACCAAATAGGTTTTCAGACATAATCAATGCAACCTTTACACCAATTTATAATTTCAGCATAAATTCATGACTTATACAGAGTCATGACGTATATATATATACATATATATGCATACATATGTAAAACTGAAGCCTACGATCAAAGATTTTGCCGTGTGTTACAAGTTTATACTACTGTTTCTAAATAAATATACGATCTGTATGTTTGGAAAATAAATACTTGTTTCATGTTTTATATGTAGTTTATTGACATTTTACGAATTTAGTTATTTTAAATCCCTTAATGGCTTGATAATCATATATAAATGAAAATGCTAGTCTATTCTAGTGATCTTATTCTCAAAATCAGAATACACACAAAAAATAGCTTAAAAGACACCGTTTTAACTACTAAGCACATAAATTTAATGCCCGATTTAATGAAACGAAATTAAGTGGTATATATATATATATATATATATATATATATATATATATATATATATATATATATATATATATATATATATATATATATATATTATGATGAAATTACCATTTTATCACATAGCATAGAACCATATTTTATTGACAATTTTACGACAATCATTACTAGAGTGCTTTGGTAAAAATTACCGCTCTTTTGTCATTCTCATAGAGTCAAAAACACGGTAAGACACGGACTATGTATATCTGTGTGTGTGTATACATTATCTTAGTCCTTAAATTTAAGGATCTTACAGAACTAACTGCATGAAACTTATACAATTACAATAATATTAGGTCATGCATAATTTTACAAATTCCTCATTAAAAATTTAGTTTCAGAATAACAGACGATAATAATAGTTATTCTTGAATTACTTAAGCCCTTTATGCAGAAAAACTGATTTTTCTTTTAAATGTCAGAAGAAATATTATATAAATTGTATAATAAAAATTCTGTACTAAAATGACATACAAATGCAATTATAATATATATATATATTTATTATATATGCGCATATTTTCACACCTTTCTTTAACTAAATGATTAAAAATCGTAACAAGCTTATTTTTTTTTCTAATTCTAATAATCACATTTATTTTATGTACTCACATGCAAGTATTATTATTGCAATTAATTTTATTTTGAATTGTATTAAAATAAAATACTCATCATTTTTGTGAATATAATATTATTAAAAGAGGAATCTCTTTTGACACTTATTGTTTATTGATATCGTTTATTGATTTAATATCATTTATACGAGGTGTCGAAATATTTTAAAAATTTCCATATATAATATTCAAAGTTTACCACATTTAAAATTTTAACATATCAACATAATTTAATCATGACAAAATTACAAGATTTTACCACAATTTAAAATTTTAACTCATATTATAAAATAAAATTTTATTGCAAATTTTACCAAAATCATTACCAAAGCGTTTCGGTAAAAATTACAGTGCATTTTGGTGTTCCTCTAGAGTCAAAATCAGGTTAAATTTTTCTTTAATCTAGTAGTTTTGAACATAAATTTTTTCAGTGTAGATTTTGAGGTTCCAAAGTGCTGCTAAAATCAGATTAGTTTGATATGCAATGATTAATTTATATGTTTTAAGTTAAAAATCTATTTACAACGTAATTTTTCTCAAACCCATGCTTGAAGTGGTTTTATTAGAGGCATGCTGACTTTATCAAGATAACCTTTTTATTAGGGACACATTATAACAATCAAAAGCACATGGGGAATCCTCACCAATATTATGGTTTTTTGAAAAGAGTCTTAATTAAATTATTCATGAAACAAAAATCATTCATTGAAGCAAAAAAATAAAAAAATAACCACCAAAACCCAATTCAGGAACTCACAACATCTTGAACAATTCTACTTGATATTTAAGTGACACTCGAGGAGGATCTTTCACTGAATCACTACATTATACATTTCATTACATTACCATTTCATTACATTATACATTAGCCATACTAAGATAATGGATCATAATTAGAGCATTTGCTTTCAGGAACTCACAACATCTTGAACAATTCTACTTGATATTTAAGTGACACTCGAGGAGGATCTTTCACTGAATCACTACATTCTACATTTCATTACATTACCATTTCATCACATTATACATTAGCCATACTAAGATAATGGATCATAATTAGAGCATTTGCTTTCAGGAACTCACAACATCTTGAACAATTCTACTTGATATTTAAGTGACACTCGAGGAGGATCTTTCACTGAATCACTACATTATACATTTCATTACATTACCATTTCATTACATTATACATTAGCCATACCAAGATAATAGATCATAATTAGAGCATTTGCTTTCAGGAACTCACAACATCTTGAACAATTCCACTTGATATTAAAATAATTGTAATCATTCACTGAATATATTTACCTATTTCATTACATTGTACATTAGCCATACCAAGAAAATGGCTCCTAATTGGAGCATTTACTTTCAGTATCTCATAACATCCTGAACAATCCCTCTTGATATTAAAGTGACACTCTAGAAGGATCATTCACTGAATACCTTTACCTATTTCTTACATTATACATTAGCCATACCAAGAAAATGGATCATTATCGGAACATCTGCTTTAAATAAAGAATTAATTACGCAACGAAAAAAACAAAAAATAATATAGGAGTTGCTGCGAGTAAGTTGACTTAAGTAGATAACGTTCAATTTAAACTCTTTAACTATGAGATGCTGTATATTGCTTGTATGTACGTGCTATTATATGTACATACTGTTGTATGTACATGTAATGTGCATTACTTATATATACAGGATGTTGTAATGCACATTGCTTCGAAGACGCATTAATGACGCAACGAAAAACGCCGCAAGTTAGCGTAAGGGTACATATGAGTAGGTTGTTCTAAGTAACTAACGTTGAATGCAAACACTTTAACTATGGGGGAAATTGGTTGAAATTCCATGAATCTCAATTACAGTAATTTGAAAGGATTGTCCTGAATTATTCCCACCTAAGCTTCAGTTTACTTATTTAAACGTATGCAACATACTCAAAGGTAACTACATGGAAAGATACAAACGTTCACCAAACGTATGCTACAATGTTACAGTGTGTGCACCTGAGGCTATTGAGGACACCTCCCTAAACTGAGGGAAAAAATAAACAAAACTTCCAGAGTATGGCAACATTTATCGTGTTACCGGCTTTCTGGAAACGTCAAAGGGCTCGGTAATTTTTACTGAAGTGCTTTAATGACTTTGGTAAAGTTACCGATTGAAAATTGGTTTAAAATTTGTGATAAAATTTGGGAAATATGATACAATTTGAAAATTTCATCATGATATCTGAGATCATGGCATAAAAACCATTTATACGGTTAAATTTACTTTTCAATTTTGTTTCTTTTACTAAATCTGTGATAATAAGAACTATAATTCTGAAAACCAGAATTTCCAGTTACCATATGAAGGTAAATGTTACCGAATGAATGGTTTAAAAACCATATGCTTTGGTTTCATTAAACAGAATTATGGTTTTTAAATCCAGAAAAATCACTACCATAAAGTGCGGTGTATGATAAAACCAGTTTCATCCATATATTACAGGCTGGATTAAATCAATGTGATTCACAATAGCAGTTATGTGTTCCTGCAGAATTTTTGAGGGTACATGAGAGTACATTAGGGTACATGAATATCTCCCAATAACAACACGACAGAAACATATCATTGCTGTTGTAATTTACAGTGAGCAAAACAGAAAACGGACCACTCTGAATAACTTTTGATCTAATGATCTGACCTCCACGTTCTAGGACTTAAAGGTTGGAAAGGGTAATCTTACATATGCTAATAATTTAGTGCAGGTGGTATTTTAAGTTGCGAAATTAGACACAAAAACGCACTTTCCTTGAATAAACATAACCGTTTTTTCGGATTTTTGACCCTCAAAATATAAGGGGTAACCACAATCTGGGTTATATGGTCCCAACAGTTTGTTCAGCAGAGCGGTCCAATATCCTTGATGTTAATTTTACTTTTTTAATATATCACCATGACCAGAAAACATTTCAAGCTAATTGAAAACTTTTGCCCACCATTATAAAAATCTTTTATTCAAGAAGAATTCTATGCAAAATATAACTTTTAGTATTTTTATTACTATTTTATTTAATAATAGTAAAAAAAAAACTTTCGCATTGTAAGGTACACAATTTATCACATCCTTTAAAAGAATATATTTCAAATGGCCATATACAAAATTTCGATTTGGTAAACACAAATTCCGTCGAATAGTTCCTGAGAAATCAAATTTTAAGTACACGACTTTTTCAAAATTTGATATTTCAAGATCGATTCAAAATTTCATTTCAAAACACAATTTTTCGATTTCTCTATTCTTCTTCCTTTTTTGTACTCTGTACATTTCTAGAAACATGCGATTGATCACTTGGGGTGGAGCTGGTTTACCATTAGAATGCGTGTTTTGGGTGACCAATGGCTCCCACAATGGGCATTGTACCAGAAACATAGCGAGAAAACACGTCGTTTCATCTAGCACAAGTCTATGTGCTTACGAAAAATTACGAGTGCTTTGAAACTAGATTAATCCGTAATTAAAATATCGCTATACAGTGTTGAATATTGGATTGATTAATTAGACAGAAATGTTTTTCTTCCATTGAATTTATTATTTATTTTAAATCCATAGGTAATGCATTGAGTGATATTTTTTAAAGAACTAATTCTGTCTTGTTTGTATTAGCTAATCGTAAATTCATTTTTAAAAAAAAATGAAAAGGAAGAATAGAGATATATAATATTATACAATACAATACACTACGCGAAATTTTTTTCCAGACATTCTTTCATCCACTGTTAATGAATCATTTTGTTAACTATAACAAAACTTTTTTAGAAAGTACGTATAATGTAAGAATAGTATAAGGAATAACTTATATAATAAATTGTTAACATATTGTACTATGTTCTCCTACATGCGAAAATACTGCTGAAAAATAGTTGAACAACGAAGATTATTTCGAAAATCAAATAAATAAACAATAATTCAACTGTATAAAAAAACATATTTAAAGGATTAGTGTAAAAGGGGAAAAAATGGCGAACACTGAAATAATCTATTAAAGAATAGTTTTTATAGTAATGTGTAATTATAAAACTTACATTAAAATTTTAAATATTAACTATACATTTTAATACTATGTATTTATAGTACGTAATATTTAAGCTTTTAAATATTTCAGTCCTTCTGAAAAATATTTGTTTAATAAAAATTAAAAGATTAATTAACAAAAACTAATAAAGCATTAATTTCTTAGCACGGTTGTTAATAAAGATTTTTGATGAGAGTAATTAAAATCTGATATTACTAAAAAAATTAATTAAACATTCTAAAGGATGCATTCCAAAAAATATGTTAATTTTAAATGAATGAAAAAAGGGAAAGTTTAGACTTTATTTCGAAGCTAAAACAGCATATTTCCTAGATAGTTCAGATGAAAAATGAGTATAAATCAATTTGATTGAACATAAAAATTGAAAGAAGGAAGAACAATATCTAAATGGATAGTAATTCAATGACAATGAGGCGTTCTGTTGAAATCTCTTCAGCATTACCAATGATGACAAATGAGACTTCAGGCAGTAAAAGTAAATTACAACGCCCATTTGATGGTTGTCCAATCAAGTGGGTGTTTTCTTCAATATTTCATTTCTGTAATGACAAGCAATCCATACTTTTCAAATACTTCCCGCAGACTTAACGGGTCATAAACTCTAAGAAATTTTTGTGCGATGTCTTAAAAGGCTTATGTGGTAAATCATGTAATAAAGCTTAGAGTAACCTAACTATTAATAGTAAGGTAGTTAGTACTGCGTCTATAAAGTGGAAGAAAAGCTTAATCTAGTGTTATAAATCAATGATAGGGTCTGTAAGTTAAAACAGTCAATAGAACTAATATTTTTTTGCGTGTATCAAAAACTGGGAAACATATTTTATTCATAGAATTTATAGTTGTTAGTATACTATGTTCTGTTTCAGAAAAAGTGCTATTGAGAGGAAAAAAAATTTAAAGGCTCATGTAGATAAAACATACAATAAAGTTAAGAGTAACTTTGTTATAAATTATTTGGAGATTTTTTTTAATTTTATTTCGTGCTACAAATCAGAAAAATGATTTATACGTAAAATCAATCAGTGAAACTAACTATTGTTTTTGAGACAAAATAATACAAAAAAAATTTTTTGGACAAAAATGTTTAACTTATACAATATACAGTCCTGATAATATTTGAAGTTTCATAAAACTTCGTATTCAGAAGATAATAAAAAAACTGATAATTGAAGAAGTCACGTTTATTTTTGTTATTGAAAGCATTTACTAAGGGGTGTTTGGTTTATAAGACGATAAGAAGTAAAAAATAATTGACTAGTAAAGAATGTGCATTAAACTCCTTTTTAAGTTAAAATGTTTGATAAAACAGAACCGTCAACGGTTTCATTTTTGAAGGAAATCATAATTTATGTAAATTGTACGAAATGCTTCTAAATCACAGGTTTTGCCAGAGGTTTCTGCACACATACTAAACTGAACTTAAATACAAGAATACTCAAGAAGCGAGCGAAGTGAATTCGAATTGTCTTTCTTATTTCTAAATCACAGGTTTTACAGGAGGTTTCTGCGAACATACTCAACTAAACTAAAATACAAGAATACTCCGAAAGCGAGCGAAGTGAATTCGAATTGCGAAGAAATCCAAAATGATTGCCGTGTACTACGAGCACCCATTATAGCTAAATAAATATTGATAGTTTTATGTTTCGTGTAACAAGAGATTAAAAAAGTTTCCTTTGAAATGAAATTTGTAGTTTTTGGTGAAAAACACATCAGCAAAAGCTACATGTAGTAATGTTAAATAAGGGCACAAGGAGTCTTTGAAAAATCGTAATGTTTGTAATGCAGCTAAAATAAAAATGTAAACTGTAGTAGAATCTCTCTTAAGCAAAGAGTTAGATACATAATATTTTGTCAAAAAATGTGAAATGAACTCTTTAATATCTGTAGCTCTTTTCAACCATCTAGACAAAATTCGATGGAATTCTATATGGTACTCTCAACTGGGGTACTTAAACTATCGATCAAAAATTTTTCCAATCTATCTAATAAAACATTTGAGTGGTAAAAAAGAAGTGATTCATTGGACTTTCATTGGAGATCTTTAAAAAATCAAAGAGTTCTGTTACAATACTGGCCAGAAAAGGCAAAAAAGTTTTCATTTAGTAATTATTATTTAAGTATAAATAATTAATACGAAAAAAAGACTGTTGAAGAATTTGCGCACACTTATAGAAACAAAACTCTCCATTTTGACGATTCAGCAATCCTTGAGCTATATTTAATCAGTTTTGAGAATCATTTCGCCACGAAAATCTCGTGATTTGTGACGAAATTGGAACTTTCAAATCTGTGACAATATTTTACACATATATGTCAAAAATGTCTCCTCAACTCAGAACCCCATGGTAGGTCATTGTGGGAGATTGTTAACTAGAATGACGAAATTGGGATTAAGACAAGACGATTGAAAATAAAGTGACAAAATAAACTGATGGGCCTATATGGTGGTCAAGGATTTGGCCTGGGTCTAGTGCCAGGAAGATCCAGGGTTTGAATTCCACTTCGGACATGGCTGCAATTTATTTCTCTGTTCTATCTATCTTTCTTGTATTAAGACTATATTGATTCAGTTATTTGATGAACACAATAAAGTTATTATTTGAAAAGTTAGACACATAAGGGCACTGCACATAAGGGTTAGACACATAAGGGCACAAAAGGGATCTCTGCGAGGTCTTTTTTCTTTTTTTTTTAAGAAAGTAGAAAGACGAAATATTTCTCTATTTTTGACAGAATTCGTTTTCTCGAAGAAGCGACGATAGTTATTTCGTCACTTGATGAAATGTTCACTCAGAGCATATGCCAGGAGAAAGTTTCGTCAAAAGCGAAAAAAGTTTCACGAAATTTGAGTATCTATTTTTTACAGTGCAATTCGCAACAATAGTGATCGCTAGTGTGAAAAGTAATTAGTGAGGATGCTCCCCTTCCATTTATTTTTATTCTTTCTAAACATACTTAGAACAGATTACTTAGAACATACTTAGAACAGAAAACTTCAAAATAACTGAGGTTTATTCCAGTAGTTAAATGATCCTTAAGAAGACAAAATAAATAACTTCTTGACATTTTTAGATAAGAAGTGATTAAGCAAATAAGCATTGTCTTTAAAACCAAGCGATAAATCAAAAACTTTAGAAAACAAATCATTTATTTTCATGGCATCTAATGTAATCTTACTTAGAGCACACAGTACACTGTTTTTACTACAAATCTTTCGCATTATCCGTTTTTGACAATCGTTTTTTTCTCTAGTTTCGGAATTTCTGTCAAAATGAATGGGTTCAAAAGCCGTTAATGACTTTCAATAAAGCTTTGGTACCGTGAAGTACTCATCCGATACGTCAGATCTTCCAGTCAGCTTAACTCATTCGAAATGCAAATTTCATGGTTGGCTGTCAGAGTAATTTTGAGATAGTGTAACTTTATGATTGAATTTATCTGGCTTCTTTCCCCCACTGAATGGAGGTCAATTCAATTTAAGAATGACTGATGATTTAAACAAATGAGGTTTAAGTATAATTGAAAATGGTGATAATGAAGTTTTATTTTAATGTCACGTTCTGGGAAGTTCTTAATAATGTGAAGTATACGATAATATCTATCACGACTGTCGCTTAAAAGGAAATATACTTTTCTGAAAATTTACACCATTTGCGTAGTTAAATGTAATACATTTAACTTACACGAAAAATATTTTTGACATACAGTGCACCAAAGAAAATGGACCTCACTGAATAACTTTTAATTTAATGATTGGATCTTCATGATCTAGGACTCAATCCTAATGACTCGATACCTCAAATATGCTAATTAATAAGCGAATAAGTTATTTCAAGTTACGAAATCAGGCACAAAAATTTACTTTCTCTGAATAAACATAACTTTTTTTGACGTATTCGGATTTCTGACCTCGAAAATATAGGGAGTAGCAGCAATCTGGGAAATATGGCCCAAATGGTTTGGTTCTAAAGAGCGCTCCAAAGTTTGAACCCCTTAATGTTAATTTTACTTTTTACGAGGAGAACTTTTTAAGCGAAATAGAAAATGTTTGCACACAATTAAAAATTCATTTATAGAAAGATAATTAATGCAAAAAAAAAATAAATATTGCATAAATATGTATTATTTCATTATTATTTTATTTAATAATGGTTGAAGAAATTTTGAACTGTCAGGTATAAAATTTTTTGCATGATTTTAAAGAATATAATTTTGCATGACAAAATGCAAAATTTGAGTTGCTCAAATTTTGTATTTTTCCTATTAAAATTATGTTCTTTAAAATTGTACAGAATTTGCATGCCTTAAAATTCAAAATTTTCTTCGATGATTATTAAATAAAATAATAAAAATTAATAAATATTTTTAAAAGTTACTCTTTGCATGCAGTGATCTTTGGATAAATTCATCTTATAATTGTGTGCAAAAATTTTTCAATTTTATTTCACTGTACATCCTTTTAAGCATATCGAAACACTTAACGTTTTTTTCTTTCTTTTTTTCTGCGCAACATCGTAAAATTGAATAATTCTAATGCTTTATTGAATCTACGGCGCGTTCAGCAATGGTTGTCCTTAATGTATGCTTTTAAAATCCTTGTCAAAAACAAAGTCAAATAAGTATCCACATTGAGTGTTCAAATTAATATCTAAACTAAGTAAAACTGACAACACTATCAGTATCAAACAAATAAATTACTAGTGAGTAAGGCATTACTGAAAACACACCTGCTTGATTTCCAGAGGAAATGTAAGTTAAAAAGGGAGTATTAAAACACCAAAAACATGTAAAAAACAATTTAAATTTATTTCGATGTTCTATATTTTCTCACAAGCGATTCAATGGATTTCAATGATGGTTTTCTTTCTTCCTCTATTAAGAATCAATTTGCGATTTCTGATGAATATACTTCCCATACTTAGTTTCAAAATGGTTTTTAAAATAAATATTAAGGGTAGACCTTATGGAACACTCTATATAACATACATATAGTAAGATAGTAAAAGGTATAGATAACTAAATACTTCATATGTTTTCATCGTTGAATAGTAAGAGTATAAATAAAGAAATCATTTAAAGTGCGTAATAAAAATACTTTCGAGTTGAAAATCCGTAAAAAAATATATTATAGATATAAAAAATTGCTGAAATTTTTACACCATTAATATTTCTTTTTAGTGATCATTCCAAATATTGATAAAATCCAATGACATTTAAAATAATGTATGGCATGGTTTTTTATTCCTTCATATTAGTAACGCTTCTAAACATTCACTTTGCTCCCCCCCCCCTAAAAAAAAGCCGAATATTATATATATTGATATTCTAGACGTTTTAATTTTATTTAAATTTTCTCGGGGTTTAAATCTCCTTTATATGAATCCTCATCAGTAAATGAATAATACAGCCTCAATTACTTTTTCCATTTTCTTAATTTTCTCCTTCAAACTTTCATGAAGAATATTTATGAAATTTTTATAAAATTTCTAATTAATTTAATTAATATTAGTGCCCAACAACTATTTTTTCCCTTAGTTTCACAAATTGCTCACGTACATAATGTATCACTTAGTAATATATGAGAATAAATGCGTTTTTATGCTTAGAATTTACGCACTAATTTACAATACATTGTCATAATATTTCGACGTTAGCTCTGAAATCAATAGTATTGAAGACGTGTAAACATAATCATAATTTAAAAGACAGCTGAATGGAACATTTGGAAACTAACAAGTGGTTATTTCAGTGATGTAGCATTAACTGATTGAATTGATTGTAAGTTGCAAATTCCCGAATATAATCTACTCTCTCGCAATAAATACTGCTGTATGTGTATCAGTGTTCCACAGTTATGTATTTTACAGAGTTTCCATTAGATATAATACGATTTCCAATGAAGTTTAAATTGAATTTGCAAGTTATTACTTTGTATTGATTGAAATATTTATTAATTAGAAATATTAGTTATAAAAGCATAATTTTTATGATACAAATAAATTTTATCTTGTGTAATTTTATTTGACGCAAATGCTAGAAGCTACATTTAATTTTAGAAAGGTCAAAAGTTTTTTTATTAATTTTTCAAGTTTAAAAAAAAAACATTTAATTTTTTTTGTTTTAGAATGTGGATACGATTTTTCTAAATAAAATTAGTGAATGTCCCAATTTTTGAAAAATATGTAAGAATGCAAAATTTTAAGGAAACATGTGAATTATCTAAAAATGGTATGTAGTAATTTTTAGTAGCTCTGAGTTGTGAGTTATTGTTCTAAAATATCAAATCCAAAAAAATATTAAGTTGTGAAAGATATCATGAAAAATATAAGTCATGACAATAATGAAATTTTTATAATACATTTGAATCACAAAATACTTAGATTTCAGTTAAACACAATCTTAAAAAAATTTAGAAGCATTTAATTATTTTGTATTAAAATTAATATAGTTTAAATATGTTCGAAGTAATCTGTATAGTAATCTTCTTACGTTTTATCAGGAAAGTGTGAACCACTACAACTGGAACTTCCTAAAACATTTTGCAAAATTCTGGAATCTATGACTTCAGAAATACCGGAATACCGGAATGAGAAATCATCTCAGAAGACCGGAATGAATGGTAGAGGGGCATGCAATTCTCTACTTGATCGAAACTTAGATGATTCTGATTGAAACTTACTTGATTCTTTCTACTTGTTTAAACTAAAAAACCTAAAAGCAAACCATTTTTTACGCCACTAAAAATAAGAAATTGAATACCTTTTGTATGAGAAAGCTGCGTACGCATTAATCAGCTGCATACGCATAATAGATACATGGCACTTGATAGAATGATGCTATATCACTATCATGGAAAACAGAACAAAAACATAAGTCTTATGAGTACTTTAAGTCAAATTTACCTAATTTATATTCTAACCAAGTGAATTATGCAAGTTTGAATTTTAAATTTACATAGTATGCATTAACGAAAAAAATCTTATTTACTTTTACTTGAAACGAGCTGTCAAAATAAATATGTTTTTTTTCATCGAATATAAAGATGCATTTTTTTTTCCTTTTTGTGGAATTATATTAGCTCTGCAAATTGCTCAGCAACGGAAAAATTGCATGTAATAAGCAAAATGTGGCGTAAAACAGAAATATAAAACGAATTTGAAAGAATTTTATAAGAAATATAAATTTTATTTTATAAATAAAAACTTCTCGAATGAAACTTTAATTACGCAGAAATTTAAATTACTCGCAACCTTTTTTCTAACTCATTACTTTAACATAAAAGTTAATTTCCCAAAAGAAACTTTTATCAATCAAGTAAAGTTAAATTTTCGAAATCTTTTATTCAAAACTGAATAGAATTTGATCAGACGAGAAGAATACTCTTCAGATTTTCGAATACTCGCTAGAATCTCATAAATATGCATAACTCAAAGATTTCAATAGAAGAATTTTAATTCATAATTTTGAATGGAATTTCAAATCGGCAGATATTCTTATTTATAATTCAATTCTTTTAAACTCAATTGAGTTAGTTCTGCAAAAAGAATAGATATAACCAATAGATAGTGACCTTCCTTCATAGCCAAAGGTATGCAAAATTATTTCCGGAGTTAGATCTGATTAAAAGGCGCACGATGATTCTTTCGTTTCAATCAGAAATACTTTTATTATTTTCAAACTTTTGAATTTCGCTTTGCGAAATAGAAATAATGAGGCCAGCGCTGATTAAAAAACCTTGCTATAGTTGAGGGTTCGTTCAAAAATCTAGCTAAATTGCGTTTCAACTGTATTTGCCTTTTCGAATGTTTGCTTGATAAATATTTTTCTTCTTTTTTTATATAAAATAAGCGCCCATATTTATGTTGTTGTTGCTAATTCCCATCCGGTTTGACGGGGTCAGACCAGATCAATAAATTCGCTGACATTAAGAAAATCCGAAACCAGAATGGGAGAGGAATGAATGTCATTCCAGTCCAGCCCTAAACAGTTCAAGATGTGCTCAGGTCATCCCTGGTTTTGTTGGCATTTAGGGCAAAGAGGAAAGGTCTTTTGATTAGCAGAAAATGTGAGACATTTCAGGTGTCCACTGGCCAGTCTGTCACCAGGAAGAGATAGAGAGAGTCCTGGTCTTTTTGCTTTATACCAGTAGTGAGTAGGTTGAAGCAGCCACTTCTGTTTGCTCTGGGCCTTTTGCCTTGCGAAAAGTTCAAGGTATGTAAGCTCTGAGGTGGAGGGGACTGCCCATATTTATATTCGTTGCTTACGACGTTTTTGATGAAAAGTTGCATATTATGATTTTTATAGATATTCATCTTCTGGATTATTCTCTGGAAGCTGTCGAAGTACTATGGAATTCCCAAGCTTTTTATAAATATTATCAGAAATATATATAAAAATTACAATGTACGAGTTATCTGTGCCGGTCAACAATCAAAATCTTTCAAGGTTGATTCCGGTCTTAAAAAAGTGTTGTATACTTTCTCCAACAATATTTTTAATTGTTATTGAATGGATTATGAAGAGAGCAGCAGAAAATAAAAGGGGTATAATATCGAACTTTGCCGAATATCTTTCTGATCCTCATTTTTCAGACGACTTATGCTTACTGACCAACACTATTCAAGACATTCGAGACATGCAAACAAACACAAACATTTTAAACATAGAGGTAAAGAAAATGGTGCTCCTTACGGACCAAAATAAAACTAAAATTTTGCAAATTAATTCTCGTGGTATTGATACCACATATGAATATTTGCTTACAACATAAAAATATTTTATTGCATATAACCTTAGTAAATTAATATACATTTGTTTAATATTTGGCAATCAATATCATTACGTTATTTTAATATGGTGTATCTTTGTTAAATTAATAATTTTTAATTAAGAATAATGGTTGGGTTTTAATTACTACCTGTTTAATGAAATTTTGATTGAGTAAAAAAAGGTATATAGTACTCCCACAGTATTGGGTTTAAATATTTTAAAGAATTGTTTATTACTTAAATACATAATCGTACATCTGAATATTAATCTTATTTTGAGTGGATGATATCTTTTTGGAATAATTCTTAGTTTAATTCTTACTAAGAAAATTTAACTATATTCTTATTTTATTTCGCAAATTTTTCCCTGACATTTCCTAGCTTGTTAATGGTTTTCGTTGATGTTGCTTTTGTATTGTTACTATCCTAAACCAAGTATCTTTTTCTCCTGTGAATAGCTGGGTGCTCTCTTTGGGTATGAGAATCTTCTCATCACCTGCTTAAAACTAACTATAATTTAGCTGCCAACAGCTCCCCCAAAATTGTTAACACCTACAGTTCATCTCTGACTTACAGGTGTCCTTCTTCTCCTTTCGTTTTAATTTATAAAGTTGGTGAAGTAGCAATAGCTACCTGAAATACAATGGACAATCAAGAAACTTTTGAATGATTTCTGTGTCACACAGAATAAATTAGACAGATCGATATCTTAAGCTCTTAAAAATCTCAACAGCTTAATTTTGCCAAGTAATTTTCAGTAATTTTCGAAAAGCATGATAAGGAGATAAACCGTGTCAGAATTTGATTGTTGAGTGGAACTAAAAATAACTTTTTGAAAATTGTTTTACTTTTTGCTTACTGTTGGTAAAAGAAGTGGAACAGAATCACTTCATCATTCTAAGCTCCGTAAGAAAATGGTTAAGAAAATGAAACAATGTGTTGGATTATCAATGCCGAGTTAACTGACAATACATTTTTGAAAGCTGCGTAATCAGATAAACAAGGTTAACATTGTGGAAATAATTTCATTTTGATTTTGATTTCATTTTGATTGATTTTGATCATTTTGATGAAATCACTTAATCACGGGTTAAAATATTTAATTATAAATATCAAGCTTCTGCAATAGTTTTTCCCGTTTATAATTGAATGATATTCAACAAATTTTCCTACAAAAAAGTATTAATTCTTCAGTTATACTGAAGGAGTCTAAACAGGACAAAAAACTAGTGAAAACTTCACTGGGGTGATAGAATGCATCTACTTTGGCAATATTCAGCATGGAATGTATGATTGCAACACAAGTAGTTAGAAGTTAAAAGGTCGTCTTCCTCTGTCACATTTAAAGAATAATTTCAGAATGGGAAAAGGATTCTTCAAAAAACTTTTTTTCTCGGAAATGTGATTGATGAATTAAGAAACTGTTCAAAAGAAAAAGATTTACCGAGAATTGCTGGAATTGATGCTCAAAGAAATTGCTTGCTTTTTCATGAGAGTAAATATATCCCGAACACTGTAGGTGTGAAGCTTGCATTGCAGCTGCGCAAGATTTTCTGAGTAATTTCTTTGAGCATCTCTTCGAGCAATTCTCTGTACATTAATTACATGTTTTTTTCCTTTGAACAAATTTTTGTACATCAGTCCTATTCCCATAAACCAAACTTTTCTGAAGCATTTTCTCCAATCATTCTTGCGTTAATTCTTTAAATGTGACAGAGGAAAACTACATTTTTAAATTCTCACTGCTTGCTTTCCGATCATACATTCTGTGACGAATATTGCCTGTGTAGATGAGTTCTATCACCCAGTAAATGTTTGCTATATTGTTTTGACTGATCCAGTATATTTTTCACCATTTTCGGTAGCTGTCTTTGCAATTTTAGATTTCCTATATTCAGAGATCTTCAAAGAAAGTTGTAAGAATAGATTTTGATTTCTTAAACTATATAAATTTTTTAAGTAAAAAATTAACTTGCATACAACAAAACGACAGGAAAGGTAAATGCCAAGGATTGTTTCTTATAACTTACTATTTTTGATAGTGTCGGCTATCAAAATGCAACAAAAAAAAACCCACAAGGGATAAATGAAAAATTATCAAGTTTCATGTTCCGAAGGTGAGCGTTTTGTTAAAATCTTAACATTAAACTAAGCTCATTAACATTAACTCACAGCATTTAACCAGAGCAAATTTGCATCAGGTTCTTCTTAAAAGATGAAAAAAAATTTACTTTTTTAAAATAATAATTTTTTAATTTTTTTTTCGAATAAAATGAGTAATTATCTTAAAAAAGAAAGAGAAAGATACATACAGCCATCAAACATAATAAACGAACCAACATGCAACTATCAAACATAATAAATTAATTTTGGATTTTCTAAAATGAAATTTAAAAATCATAATCAGAGTATTAAAAAACTTGGTTTTTGTAATTCGTACCATTTCAGGTAAAATATTGCATTCATTTTCTACATAAAGAGGAAAGGTAATGGCAACATATAAAAGCTATGCAGATAATGGTACAAATCGCTCTTTACTTCATGGGCCACACCTTTAGATAAGACTCTCATCAGATAATCCCCATCCATTTCACTTAACTATAGTGCTTTAACCTCAAAACCTTTATCTCCCTAATATCACACAGCAAGGATTTATTCCTGTATCTTCTTGAGATAAGCTGAATAATTCGTTAGATGCAAAAGGTCCTCAGATAAGAGGCATTGAATACAAAGCGTTAAATCAATTACTAAAGCACGAATTTGTATCAAATTAGATGGATTTGTAAGTAATTATAATTGATAATGCATTTCTATTACTAGAATAATTTCTTACGGATGATTAAAAGGCAATATTTCATCAAAAAATTTAGTTATAGAAAACAGTCAAAATTGACTTACTTTTCTAAAATTTAGTTTTGTGTATGGGGGTCATGTCATGTATGTCATTAGTTTGGATTTTATTCTTTCTAATTTTGTTCTGTCTAATTTCGATGTAATTTATCATGAAGTAATTTAATTTCGTAAATTCTGGAGTACATACCTAATAAAACTTTATACTTTATGTTCTAGAAAGTACTAATGAGACAAAATCCAAAATCTTCCCACCTAAATTTAAAAAGAGCACATGCTCCCAAAGCTTTTAATTTTAGCTCTAGGAAATACAGATGCTTCGAAATTTTCTTATTTTAATTCTAAGAAGTACATATGTGCCAAAATCATGTTATCTAATCTTGAGAAAGTACATATGCATTTAAAACTTTTTAATATAATTTCTAAAATGAACACATGCACCAAACCATTTTACCTAAGTCCTGGAAAATACTCATTAGGTGAAATCATCCATGATAAGATTTTAGAAAGAACACATGAGCCAAAAGCTTTTCATTTTAGCTCCAAAAAGTACAGATGCGTCGAAACCTTCTTATCTAAGTTAAAAAAATACACACGTGTCAAATTCTCTCATCCTAAGCTTTAGAAAGTACAGATCGGTTGAAAATGTTCTAAACTATGTTCTAAGAAGTACACATACACCAAAAGATTTTCCCTAAAAAACAGAAAGTCCTCATTAAGTAAAATCTTCCAACCTATTTTTAGAAAGAATGCATGCTCTGAAAGCTTTAAACTTTAGCTCCAGAAAGTATAGATGGGTTTAAATGTTTTCTAATCAAAGTTCTAAAATGCACACATGCGCCAAAGCCTTTAAAACCTAAATTCTCAAAATCTCCTCTGAATGTGTATTTTGCATCAAACATATATCTTTAAAAAAATATGTTTTTTTTTTGCATATAGTTATCAAAGAAAAAAAATGTGCTGTCTATGAAAATGTTAAAAATCGTCTTGTGCATATAGATAATTTATAGCAAGATGTAATTCCCTTATTTTAAAATAAAATAGATAAAATCTATATTTGAAAAACTAAAAGTGCGTTTTTTTATTTTTTTTATTTTGTGTTTGGATATTAGAGTTAACGATTATTTAAAAAATCGATAATTTAAAAAAAGAAAAAAATATTTCTTTTAAAGAAAAAATCAATATTTCAGAGAGCCATTAAAAAAAGAACAAACGATGCAAAAAGGAAAGAACAAACTATCCATTTCGATAAAAATTGAACAAACAAAGATCAATATACTAGGTTTTGGATTTGTCGCACAATGTACGTTATTTGCATGTATGAGTTTGAACTTTATTGATTGGATAAGCAATTCAGCTTTTGGCACTAGCTGCCGTTAAATTTGACAGTCAACAAATCTTCCTTGATTTCATTACACTTGTATTGGACACTTGATCTGTTTGAAGTAGGGTCGAGTGCGTATGATTGTAAATATATCAATATCTAGGGCATTAAATTTCATGTTTAAAATGCTGAATTTACTGATTAACAAACTGAGATAGTGTAATACAAAAACTAAGCAAAAACAAGCAATAGTTTATTCACTAAAAGCGTGTTTTTTTGTTACCTCAAGGTTGAATGATTGACGGGCATTGTGCAGAGATTGGGAAATTATGAGTAGCATTCTGGAGAGTATCTTTGCTTACCCAAAGGATTAATGCAAAACTCCTCCTGGAAGTAAATTCTCAACGCTAAAAAAGAAACGAAATGAAACTAAGAGAAAAGATTCACTGCTGAAAATTTCCTTTTATAATAGGTGTTGAACAGCCGAACAATTCTCAGTTTACGACTATCAGTGTTCAACTCTGTGGCCTTGTATTTTCGAATCCAACCCAGAAGACAAAGGAACCTCCTGGATCAAACAATGGGTCAAACTAGCCTTCGTGGAGGAGTTTTTGATGGAACTAATTCACATTTGCATTACACAAAGAAGAAAACCATGGAAACCTCTACGGTTTGCCCGTCGATGAGGGGATTCTGAACCACGATTCATGTACCATTGAGGTAATTTTACATCAGCACTATGCTCAGGGTGAGATTTTTTGTTGTTGATTTTCTTATTCAAGAACAAAATGATTCCTCCTGCACCACTGAAAAAGTACAACCCGAGGCCTACAGACGTAAGTATGGTAGCAAACAATGTAGGATCTTTAAACAGAAATACATACTAAAAGGGCATGCAAAATTTAGAAAAGAAAAATAATAATAATAGAAAAAATAAACAAAAATAAAAAACATTTACAGAAAGGATGAGAAAAAAGAAAAATTCAAAATAGAACACAAAATAAAGTGATTTATAAATTTGCATTAAAAACCGAATCAATGAATTTGCAGAAAAGTTTGAAGGTGGTTTTGTTCCCCACAAGAATGCGAAGAGGGGGGAGGGGGAAAGTTAATATTGAGCGAATTTAAAGCAATTATTAAGTTTTTTCTATTTTTCTGAAAATGTGAGCATTTTACAATAAAATGCTCAACGTCTGGTGTTCCTCCAATGCTGCAATCACACAGATCACTGGAACTTAAGCCAAATCTTTTCAAATATGCCTTGAAGTTGCCGTGTCCAGTGAGAAATTGTGTCACATGGAAGTTGCAGAAAAAATGTTGGTTTTTAAGTCCTTGATTAACAGATGGAAAGAAGAGTTTAGCCATTGAAGCATTTGTAGAAGCTTGATATTGTTCGTTCCACACAGTTTGAACCTTATTACTAGCTGAAAGTCTAAAAAAAGATTTTGGGGGACTTGTATCATAAATGGAATCAAGATCAGTCGCTTCGTAGCAACCAGCTACAGCTGGGTTTTGAACCTAGCACACTAAATTCTGAGACGAACGCTCTATCCCCATATCCACTAATGCTCCATTGAAAAGATTTAGCAATATTTCAGATTTTTTTCAACATAACAACAAACATTGTTGTAACCCAGGTAGCCGAAACACTCCAACACAAAAACGGGTTCTGCAGATTATCGCGGTATCTGCAGATTATTTTCAAAATCGTATTTCTTTTTTTAAAAAAAACATCTCAACATTTGCAGATTATTTTTAATTTGAGATTAAAGAAGAAGAATGAAAAAAGTCTGTAGAATTACTGATAAGAAAAACAGAAAACTCCTTTTTAGTACTTACTCAATTATTACACGGAAAACAAATTCTGGAAAAATTACCGTATTCTATAGTAATGACATTTTTGGTTAGAAATAACCCGATTATTCTGGTTAATAAGATCAAAATATACGGTATTTAAAGCATTCATTTGTTAATTTTTCCACTCATATGCGGTTTACCGGAATTTTTGGTTTTGAAAATTATATTTCCTATTACTGTACAGTTAGTAAAAAGTAGAAAACTGAAAAATAAATTTAACCGAATAAATGGTTTCCATGTTGATCGGTGTTTACCACATTTACAAAATTTTATCACAAATTATGAAACCACATTCTATTGTTAATTTTATAAAAACCTTTCCAAATATCATTGGCAAAAATTACCACGCTTTTTGGTGTCCTCATAGAGCGAGAATCACTGTAAATGTACCATATTCTGGCAGTTTTCATCATACTTTTTTTCTTCAGTGTATCTGTTCCAGTTCTTTTAAAATTGCTTGCAACTCTTCAGATTTTTAATCTAAAGATATAGTGATTCTTCTTAAAAATTCCAAATAATGCTGCTCAATTAATTGAAATTTTGAAAAATAGCGTTTTAAAAATTCTAAATTTCAGAAAATTCTGATTTTGTAGGCACTTTTCCCATTTTTAAAAAAAATCTAAATTATCATTCCTTTCAATTAAAAGATAAGAAATGCTATAATATAGGAAATGCTAATAAAAATAACAAATATTTAAGAGCATTTTTTTTTTGTTTGCATTTTTCTTATCTAACTTATATATGCCAATTTTACTATACACATGTTATATTTCGACCTTTATTCAATAATATTCTCTATCAGACAGTGTTATGGTCGCACACAAATTAGATTTTATAAAGATTGTGCTTCAGATTTATTCTGCAAGTTTTTCTATCGATGTTGTAACATTTGTCGAACTTTGGAATAAATTTTTGTTGTCCAACGTTGTAGAATTCTGCTCTCAGAGAATGGAACCTACATGCCTTTGCTGTCTTGAAGTAACCCATCGGAAAGTGATGCCAGGAAAGAAAGTGCAAGAAAAGATGGAGAAGCTGCAACTTAGGAGGCGAAAATTTCTAAAAAAGGCGCAACTTTAGATGTTGAAGGAAACTGATGTTTCATTCCATTGCATGGCCACATTTCGAGTTTCACGTAAAATCTGAGGCACAAGTAGAAGCGTTTGATCATCCACTTTTTTTTAAATCTCGATCTTGCTTTCAGAAAAAGGACTACAAAAATTTATCCCACGTAATGATGCAACTTACTGTCTAAGAAATCTTAAGAAGATACAACTTCAGATGTAGAATGAAATTGATGTTTTGTTCCAATACAATGCCTCATATGGCTAATTTTGTGAAAAATCAGAGGCGGAAGTGGTAAGCATTCGGCCATACACCCTGTTATCTCGATCTTGCTTCCTGAAAGAAGGAATCTAAATTAATCTTATAAAATTAATCTCTTCTCTCACGTGAAATTTTTTTGTTCTGTTCAACATTATAACAAAAAAAGATGCGATGCATAGAAAAATATTAATAAAGTTTGGATATAGTTCTTTATTCTCGATCTTGCTTCCATCAATAGAACTACAAAAACTTATCCAGCGGAACGATAAATGTTACATTGCCAGTTGTTGTTGCTGACTTATTCCTCTTGGTCAGCCTTAGGCTAGACCAAGTCAATGAGCTCGAAAGTCCTCAGGAAATCAAATACAAGTAAGGGACCAGAGTAGAGGTCTTTCTTTTTCTGACCAAGACAGTGTGAAATGTGATCGGGAGAAGCCTGTGCAGAGTTACACCTTGTGCACGTTGAAAAGGTCTTTCGTCCAAGCTCAAAAGAGAGACAACTGATGTGTCCACTTATGAGCCTACTTATAGTGAACTGTATGACTCTATCAGCCCCTATGGTAAGTGCCCCACCAGAAGTCTGTCCATTATACCAAGAGTGGGACAGATGTTGTTGGTTAGTGGTTCTGATCTTGTAGCAAAGCCAGTGAATATGCGAAGAAGTAACTAAGAGCTGTATCAATTTCTGAAATCAATTACATTCACTAAAACAAAATCTGTATGCAATAAACATGATTCCGCTAAATGTAGAAATCAGTAATGCTGCAGATTATCGAGATATTGTGAAGATTTTCTGGATGAATCGTAAAGGGGTCAAAAAATGTTTCATATCTTAAATTGTTTAGGTAATCAGCACATAACCTAGATACTCTGCATTATGACCAAAATACCTACCAGGCACTCATTAAAGGGGAAATAAGCACTTTGCTGAAACAGCAACAACTCTTTTGTTTGTCAAAATATAAAATTTTTTTTTTGGATATCTAAACAATCAAGCAAATACATTCAGACAATCAACAAATTATTTGAGAGAATCAATTATCAATCATAGCCTTTTGAACTTTAACAATGTGGAAGTATTTATCATGCACATTATCTTGGAAATAATATCGTCTCTTAACAAGAAAAATCAAATTAAAGAATCTAGAACATATTCCTTTGAAATGCATATTGTTTGAAACCCATCACTGAGAATGTAGAGGAGTTCATCACAAAGAAATGCTCTTTTATATTCTAGAATAAAAATATTCTAAAAATTTACATAAAACTACAAGAACAGTGTTTAAATTCATTTTAAAATAAAAATATCATTCGCGTGTTGCTGAATCATTTAACATTCTTGCATCTACCTTTCTGCTGCTTTTGTGAATTTTTCTCAAAGAATGTCCTTTATAGAAAAGTATAAAATTCTCCAGATTTTCCCAAAATGATTTCGCAAAGAACTAAGTTTTAAAATTCAATTTATAATTCCGTATATTAGTTTGTCTTTCTTATAGAATAAGGAGAGATTTTTAGAGTCTTCATTCATTCTCTAATTTGCATATTTATAAGACAAAACTCATTTCTATTTTGCTTAAAATGCAACTGGGTCAACTGGTTATCATCATTCCTTTTCTTCTATTCATAGTTTTCGAAATCGATTACTGTAGATGTTTTTAGAATTGTTCAGTCGTCTTTATGATTATGCTACATGTTGCACGATATGCAGTTAATTTAATATTTCACATAAAGAATGAAAAAAAAAATATCTGATTCAACTTAACAGAAAACAGGGAAAAATAGAGTTACAATGCAGTTAAGATATTAAGTTCTCATTTTTTATATGCATTTGCCCTCTGTTAAGTTTTGGTTCGAACGTGTTCAGATATTTTAGCTGCTCTATAAATTTAAACATAAAAATTAACCCTTAATATAAAAAATATTAAAAAATGTTTAATATTTTACCTGAAATATTTTGATATTTTATGATCTACCAATTTCTATTTATGTTATTGGATGAAAAAAAATGGCAAACCCTAAAAAGAAATTATTTTCGTTAAGAATTACCGGGTAAGAGTCTATCTAGCAGTGTGATTAGTGCGTATTTTTTATCAGATTTACTATAAGATATGGTAATTATTAATATGGATAAGATTTATCAGAATAATGACGGAGCAAAAATGCGTGGTTTGATGCACCGTACACAGATCCCCGTTATTCTCTGTTTTTTTAGGGATAAATGCCATCGATAGGCCATTACAATTACCAATTTCTCCTCTTTATCTTTCGCTTATAATTTCTTTTGTAGTTATGTACTACGGTATTTTCTGCATTGGCGCTGCATTAAGGTTAAAGGTTATCAGCCGATATGCATTCGTGTGATATTCTTTACATTTATGTTTTCTTCTATCGGAAATTACATAGGTCAAATTAATAAAAAATGTCAAATAAACCAATATCTAAGAGGAAAATAACAGATAAATTTTACTGACATTCACCCAAATGACTATATGAATGTCGATGTTCGTAGGTGAAGGGCCAACTTGAAAAGATACTTGTATATATATATATATAATGTCCCTTTCGAGTCCTTCTATACTAAATCATAAGCTTAAAATACATTCCTCTTAATAATTTTAAGCCGTAGAAATCGTTCGTTCACAAAGAGCCATAAAAATTCAATAGGCCAATTAAAAAAGTTTTTTCTGAAGTTAATGGGCAGTAAATCTTGGAAAAATACTCACAAAGAAAATCCTAAGAATTCCTCATCGTCTGAACGATGTCATGTTTTGGAACATTTCAAATTCTCCATATTTTCCCGTTTGAATGATGTTTGTTTAAGTTAAGTTAAGGATATTCTTCCCACCAATTCCCTTTCAGAATCCCTGGTTAAATAGCAGAAGCCATCGAAAAAGCGTGGTTTTTCATATTTTCATGGCTAGATAAGTCTGCGCCAAATCCTAATATTCCTGCTATAGGAAACCATCATTGTCATTCATGGAAAAATCCAACGTACCCTGTTAAATAAATTGTTATAAGTTAATAAGATGCCTATTTATTTGAATTAGCCAAAGTCTCTCGGATTATCTAGCCTTTGAATGCGTGATATGCTTGAGCGTGTGTATAGAGAAAAGATTTTTCTTTTTGAGTATTGCTCCTGTACTTCTCGCTGCAAGCTACTGTATAATTATCACGCATAGATTTTATTCATTGTAAAATCTTAAGGCGTTGGGCAAAAATTTATCTTTTAATAGGTTTTATAACTTTTTCAGGTTGGTTCACTTCTTCCTTCCGTTTAAGTGGATCCACATTAAATAAACGTAAATAGTTTCTGAGCTGTGCAGTGATGTTCCAAGAATTTAAGAAGTGAGTAGTTAATTAGTGAGTAGACGGAGTCAGATAAAAAAAATTAATTAAATCTAATATAAAGGAATTTTTAACTCATTTTCTTTTTAAAAAAATCTCCAACACACCAGAAACTTACTAACTTTATGAATTTAATTTTAAATTCTAAAAGAGAGTTTCTTTACCTTTAGAATGCCTTATTTTTGTTTCATAACAAGCCTTTTTTATTCTTAAAAATATGTTATCCTGTCGAAAAATTACTTTATACTGTGCTAAAAATAGCTCCAAAATATTTATAAGAATCTCAAATATGTGTATAAAAATATAAAGGAATAAATAAATTTAATATATTTGTAGTGAAATCGTTTTAGTTCCATTAACAGGAAAGAAATTTTTTAAAATTTCAATTACAAGCTTAAGCCTTTATTAACTTGGATATTCATTAAATAATCACTCATTATCCTCCAAAATGTTCCCGAGTGCTTCTGATTTTACGATAATTTTCAGTTCAGTAACTTTTCCGGTTCTTTCTTTCAAGCCAAAGTGCGATTTAATTACTCAACCCCTCACTCTTGAATGTGCTGAGTAGGAGGGATCAGCCTTTGATACACGCGCTAATAAAAGGCGATATCAGCCATTGACCGAAGCATTCTATCTGCAAGACTTAAGGCTTGTCTTCTTGCCCCATTAAGCACTTAATGGAGGCAGATGGCAGCACAGTCGCAACAATCATGTGGGGATCGAACGTCCATACCACTGAATGTTCTATTCAATACGTAATTAGTAGGACGGAAAGATATCCACTTTTACTTTTTTCTTTCTCTTTTTATTTTTCTAACCCTACTTTTTTCTTTCTTTTTTAGAAATTTTTCTCTTATGGTACTGGAGTCATAAAATGCAGTAATTATTACGCTACTCGCTTTAGCGATAATGGAGCTCGTTTTTTAACTCCAGAGATTATTTCTAGTACGTCATTAAATAGAAACACAGTGAAAGAATCAGTAAAAGAATCCCTTTTTTTTTCTCCTTTTCTGCATTTTTTTTAGTATTTTTTTTTAAAGAGACGCATTAAGTGATGTGTGTTTTATTTTTTAAATTGCTTTAGCTGTAATAAAAATAAACAATATATTTTAACTTTGGAGGTATGTTAAGAAATTTAAATGGATTACTCATTTAAATAGTAATTACTTTTAGTAAAACACAAATCGTCTAAAATATCATCAACTTGTTTAATCAAAAAATGTGATTTAATTTTAAATTAAATTATTAGACATAAACATTTTGACTACAGTAAAATAAAGTGAATCTTAGCAATTTTCTTTTACATTTAATTGTTGTCTTCTCATATTCTGTCAATTTAACTGTAGGCGCGTGTATGTGAAAGATTCACTAAAAATAGAATTCGTTTTCAGTTTTAAATTCTGATAACGGTGCAGAAAACTTGCTATTCTTTGCCTCGATTTGATTCAGTTTCGGTTGTCTGAAGTTAATTTTGAGCAATATCGACTGACATATTGGTCAAAACTCATAAGCCTAAAGCCATCGAAACATATTTGGCTGCAAATTTTTTTTTGTTGTGAAAAAGCAACGAAACTTATTTCCACCTAGCTGAAACTAGATTTCAATTAATTTTTTTTTAACGTCCATATTACTCTTAAATATTTAACATTATAGACGTCAATAACTCAATCAAAATATCGGCTATTTCGATTTGTTTAAAATTTTGAAATCATTTCAGTAAATATATTGTCATTATAAATAATTGTGTTCATTTTTATAGTGTTACTCTTTCAATTATAACCCTATTGACCTAAGACTAAATACAATGCTATTTTAAATATTAACAATCTTAAAAATTCTTATTTTACAATTGCTTGAACTACACTGTAAAAAATATACTCTCAAATCTCACGAAACTTTCTTCGTTTCATACGATACCGTTTCCTGGTATATGTGAACATTTTGTCAAAGTGACGAAATAACTATGGTCACAACTTCCGAAATGAATTCCGTCAAAAGTGACAATGGACTACGGTGAGGCCCCAAATTAGGGAAACATTTTCGTCAAGCATTTGAGAGTTCGCGTTTCTTCATAAATCACGTGATTTTGTGATGGAATGATTCTCAAAATGAACGAAATCCAACTTAAGAATTGCAGAATTGTCAAAAAGAGAGAGTTCTAATTCCGAGAGTGTATGAGAAAAATGCAACCTTTCTCATTGGTATAAAGGATATGCCTACTTGAAGGTTAATCTCCAATATTTTGAAATGCAAATAAGAATTTAGGACTTATTAGATATTTTTATCCCTTAATCTTTAGTCCATAAAATAGTAATAATAAAGTACACTAGACGATTTTAAGGAATAGGTAATAAAGTACACAGTAGTTGAGCAATATGGAGTTTGAATTTTAAAAATTTAACAGATTTTTAACATGTATATTGCATAAAGTTAGCAAAAGGAATTATATTCAGTTTTTCAAATAAATTTTTCATTTCGAAATAAAGTTTACTAATAAACTGAAATTGCATTCTGTTTACAAATCTTTTTTCAGATGAATAGAAAATAGTTAAAACCATTGAAATGAATACAGCTTTAAAACATATATTTGCCGATTTATTCTCTGAAATTTTATGCATTTAACATTTCAGAACATTCCACGTTTCATATTTCTTCCTAGTTTAAAAATCATTCTCTTATCTCTAACAAAAAAAAAAGTTGTTTTCGGTTACATTGTATATTGTCTACTCTGTATGAAAACAAAATGCTACTGTATAACAAAACTAAATTTTATTGATTTGTTTCTCATCTATTACGAGAGAATGCAAGAACATTTTTGATATAAATAGTGCATATTTGTTCAAATTTGTAAGCTGTACATTTATTCACATTTTATTCAATAATGTATTGATAAAAATTTCGAAGCCTTAAAGGTTTTATTGTATTAAAACTCTTTCATTTTCAATCGACAAATTTTCACCTTCACTAAACTAGTATATTTTCTTAATAAGTTACATATATTTTCTAAACAGGAATCATATTTAATGATGAACTTAAAGCATGATTTATATTTTGCATTTCATGTACTTCCAACTAACTAAATGATTGAAAACACTGAAATTTCATCTTTAAGGTTTGAAAACTGAATTGCATTTCTTAACTTAATTTAACTTCAGGAGAAGTAGAGTGTTTCCTTCATTTATTTAGTTATTTATTATTGGAAACTTACACAGTTATTCCCTAAATGATATATAAGCTTGTAAAATATTTCGCAGTCTTAAAGGTTTACCTTACTTAAAACATTTTGTTCCTCATTCTGAAATTTTTCTCTTTTAATAAGATATAAATGATTTTTTTCAGACATAAGTTAAATTTATTCCATAAATAAAAGTCATGTTTAACCCTTTGCTTACGGCGCTTGCTTAGTATGATGAAGCCCTCTATTCTTGTCCACCTGTTATACCAGCCGTAACCTAAAAGTTAAGAAAACAAAAAAACTTAGTCTAAGATTTTAAATTCGATTTCTAATCCATAAATAAAGAACATAAAACTGTTTTGCCATAATGTTTTATTTTCAATTGCAAACGTATGTATTAATTCATAGTTTACTTAAAGTTTATTATTTCAAAAATATTTTAAAATTTAAAATGTTTAGCATAATTTATATTCATCGAAAAAAATCAACTTTCTTTCTTTCAGTTATAAATTCATTAAAATTACATTTTATATCAATCAGAAAACATGATTTACTTTTTGCACGCATATCATTCATATTCGAAAATTTATCACTAATTGATTTCGTAAATTAAGGAAATTCTAATGATGGACATTTGTTTTCTTTTTATCTAAATAAATGAAAATAAGTGCAAATTGTTTGGAAGTGAGCTGTGTTTGGAAGTTTTTAAATTTAAGGCAAAAAAAAAAGCACATCTGTGTTTCAAGCTTTATTTATCATAAATTATTAAACTGCTAAATATATTATTTTTCACTTATTTTTACCTAAATTAATACAAAATAACGCGAAAAGTACGAAAAATAAATTTCAGCTTCCAAGCCTTAAGCTGTCAGAGCAGAAACTCTATTCTACTCATAATTTAAATATTAAGTCCAGTATTGCCCTAATTTTTACATGGCGTTTCTTTTCAATGTAAATCTCTAAAGAGAGCAAGCTTTAATTGTTATTCATCGTGAATATACAAAGGCAAGAAATATCAATCTTTACCAAAATTATTTAAATAAATGCAAAAGAACAACTAAGGAACATGGGTAATAGCCCATTCCCTCTTCTTGAAATTGAATGATTCGAAGTTGTTTAACTCAATAGAGGTACCGAAATGGGCAGTCACTGCCCTCTACTCTAATGAGCCAGGCAGCCACTCTACAATAATGCTCCAATCGCTTCACCTCTTTCAGAAATCACAGCCCATCGGAATTTGTGTCCAGTAGAACAATTTTCGCCTAAATGAGGGAGTTCACCTCACATATGTCTTTTCAAATTAGTCTTCTTGAATCGAGTTTGCTTAGTTGTAGAAGTTCAAAGTGTTTAAACAGAACTTACAATATGGTAATAAATAAAAGAAATATTGTTTACTTTAAACCGAAATTAATTTCAAAATTTCGAATCTATAGTTTTGTTTTTGCATATTTAAAAAATGTTTCGATTTTGCCTTAATGTGTTCATTTTGTATCTGCAGTAACAGCAATTAAGTTATCCATAATAAAGTTATATTTAATCTCAACATCATCCTTGCTCTACAAACCAAGCAAAGTCTTGACCTCCCTTAAGATTTTTCTATGAATATTTTTTGTAGGTCGTCTTTTTTTTGTTGTTGATAATTTCAAGTGATTTCATTTCCTAAATTTTAATTAATTAAATTCAAAGAGGTTGTTATATGAATTAAAGTAATTTTAATAAAACTATGCGTACTTGAAAATTAAAAATAAAAAAACTTGTTTTGCTTTTTAATTGAATTGGAAGGAAGATCGAGATGCTTAGAATGCCTTAAACAAGAAGCTTCTCCTTAAGTCGTCACGTGAATGACGAAGTTAAAGTTTAAGTCACATATTGCCACTAAAAATATTGAAGAAAAAAAACAATAAAATAACCACTGTAACCGTGAGGACATCGATACACGAAGTACTAACAATAAGCAAGTAATAAAACATAACATTTAATTGTGTTATAGATTTCAATTTGCTGTTAATTTTTGATGTCCTGCGTCTTAAGGTGACATAATTTCGAAATTAGATTTTCTCCTTTGTAATATGAATTAAAGTTTTTTTTTAATATCTTCTATTTTTAATGCATTAGTATCTAAATCTCTCATTAATGTTTTGCACAATGATTCGAACTTACCATTCAAATTTTAAATCAAAATATATGTAATTAATTTTAACTTGCTCTGAAAATTTTGTTTAATTTGATTGAATGTTTTAAAAGCTATAACAAAAAAACGGAAGAAAATTTTTCTTTGAAAAAATGTCCATATCTCCATAAATATTTAAGCTTAGATTACGAAATTTTGCGCAATTATTCCATATAATAACCAAAATAACTATCAAAGGTTACAAATCTATAGCTATATTTCTCGGCTTAGAATGTGCAAAAACATTATTTTCCGTTTGAAATTTATTGGTAGTCCTTTAAAGCCTTAAAATCTTTAAGCTTCATTCATTCAAAACATATCTGAAGTTACAAACTGATTCTTTTAGAATTTCTTAAGAAGGATAAAAAATATTAGTGAAGAATTGTTTTGTTCAACCCCGTATTTCCTAGCCGTCAGAAAAGAAAGGATTAGTTCTCTAATCAAGAATTGGGTTAGTAAATGGATAAAGCAAACCATAAAAAAATAACACCATAAAAAATTCAAAATCAAACTAGTGCATAAGGTAGCGGCACTTAGGGTGCATCATCTGCAAAATCATTTTCTCCGTAAAATTTATTTTTACAGAAATATTTATTTAATTTGGATGATTCAGTGATTTTATGGTAATTACTACTGTAAATATTACAATATACTCGTATCAGATTTTGTATCCCGTAATATATCCCGATGAAAACCGAATTTAAGGTAAAAAAGTACCGGGTCCTGAGCATCCTTAGTTTTTATCATAGTTGGAATCGGCTTTATTTAAAGGAAAATAAAATTTTATGAATGAATTGATTGTGCATCCAATAAAATTTTATGAGTAAATTGATTTTGTATCCCGTAATATATTCCGATAAAAGTCGAATTTAAGGTACAAAAGTACCGGGTCCTGAGCATCCTTAGTTTTTATCATAGTTGAAATCGGCTTTATTTAAAGAGCAATAAAATTTTATGAGTGAATTGATTGTGCATCCAATAAAATTTTATGAGTAAATTGATTTTGTATCCCGTAATATATTCCGATAAAAGTCGAATTTAAGGTACAAAAGTACCGGGTCCTGAGCATCCTTAGTTTTTATCATACTTGGAATCGGCTTTATTTAAAGAGCAATAAAATTTTATGAATGAATTGATTGTGCATCCAATAAAATTTTATGAGTAAATTGATTTTGTATCCCGTAATATATTCCGATAAAAGTCGAATTTAAGGTACAAAAGTACCGGGTCCTGAGCATCCTTAGTTTTTATCATAGTTGGAATCGGCCTTATTTAAAGAGCAATAAAATTTTATGAATGAATTGATTGTGCATCCAATAAAATTTTATGAGTAAATTGATTTTGTATCCCGTAATATATTCCGATAAAAGTCGAATTTAAGGTACAAAAGTACCGGGTCCTGAGCATCCTTAGTTTTTATCATAGTTGGAATCGGCTTTATTTAAAGAGCAATAAAATATTATGAGTGAATTGATTGTGCATCCAATAAAATTTTATGAGTAAATTGATTTTGCATCCCGTAATATATTCCGATAAAAGTCGAATTTAAGGTACAAAAGTACCGGTTCCTGAGCATCCTTAGTTTTTATCATAGTTGGAATCGGCTTTATTTAAAGAGCAATAAAATTTTATGAGTGAATTGATTGTGCATCCAATAAAATTTTATGAGTAAATTGATTTTGTATCCCGTAATATATTCCGATAAAAGTCGAATTTAAGGTACAAAAGTACCGGGTCCTGAGCATCCTTAGTTTTTATCATAGTTGGAATCGGCTTTATTTAAAGTGCAATAAAATTTTATGAGTGAATAAAAATTATCAAGGTTTAAAATTAAGGCAAAAATAAAGCAACATCTAATTATGTTTCATGCGAATATCATTTAAATAATTTTTAATATAATAAAATTTATAGTTTAAATTTTTTTTCAACGTCTTTAACTGAAAAGACGAAAAATAAAGTTTCTAATTCTAATTCATAAACTGACTTGTATGTATTTTGTAACTGTTATCTTTAATTGATTTTATGATGGTTATGTTTCAAAAGATGTTTCAATTTTATTAAAAAACAGATTTCAATTAATTTATATCAAATTTAAACGTTATTAAATCGAAGTATCTTACCTTCATAATGCAACATTTTTTCGGGATTTTAATTTTTGTCAAAATGATGCCAATTATAATCTAGTGCATTTTTAAAAAATCTATATTAGATTTATTTCAGTTCAATATCGGTGTATTTAACGAACTCAGTAGAAATACATTCTGAGAGTAGAAATAAAATTTTTTATTTGTCAGTAAATATTTTATTTATATTTGTTGCACTTTCTGATTAGTCCAGATTTGGTATTTAACTATGCAAAGAAAAAATTAATAAAAATTTTCTTTTTTATAACGTAAATTCATTAAATAATTGAATGTATCAATGATAATGCTTTAAATATGTTTTGGCCACGAGTAAATGTTGAAAGTAATGATAGTAGTATACGTCTTTTTTAAAATCGACTTTTCAGAAAAACAGTTCTGCACTCTTCATTTGATTTTTGATCGAAGCTTTAAATTTAAATTAAGATTGAGCCGGCCTGGTGGCCGAGCGGTTAGCGTGCCTGACTGCGGAGCCATAGGCTGCGGGTTCGAATCCCGCTCTGGGCATGGATGTTTCTCTCTCTCTTTGTGCTGTCCTCTGTTGTGTGTGTGTATGATGTATGAATGTGGCCTACCCTATAAAAACGGGTTTGTGGCAATGTGGCATGGGCAATGTTGCTCGCCTCCGTGACTTTGGTTCACAGGTGCACACTGGGTAACGCAAAATGAGCAACAATTCTGGCATAGTATAGGCAAAGATTCAAATTCAGTGCCTGCCATTGGGGAAAAAAATAAGATTGAAATGATATCAAAGGTAAACCTTACAAGGCAAAAGGTTTTTGATCATTAATAAATTAAGTAATAAAAAATAATAAATGATCCTGAAAAAAAATATTTTCCGCCTGGAATTATCTTTCGATGATCAAGTTTTAAAATTGGGTCGAAATAGTTTTTGATTCACTTAATCAATTTCCGAGATAAGAAGAAATACGCAAAAAAGTGAGATATGCATTACAATAAGAAGTCTAAGCATTCGCCCAATCTTTTGACTAAAATATGTGGATTACATATTTTGCATATTCGGTTGCCACATATTTTAAAGATTTCGGTTGCCTCCCTTATTCTGAAGGTCAAAAGATAAGCATAACCATTTTTTCGTCTTATTTTGTAAATTATAATATCGTTTCTGCGAATAATTTAAATAAAGTTAGTATTTTAAGGGGACACTGGACGCTCAGAGTGAACAAAAATCTGTTAAATATCTATTATTTGGATTTTGAGATATTAAAAAAAGAAATTATGCTTTACTTAGTAATAGGCAACAAACCATGTTTAAATCAGATTTTTTTTCTCACCGAGTTATAAGATAATAAATTTGTAAAGATCGATGCATCAATATGTAGTTCTCGTTGACAAAGTTGTTTCTTCTCGTAATGTTTCCCAATTTCAAAAATTCCTTGAGTACCAGTTTTTGATTTATTGTTATTGAAAAAATTTCAGACAGTCTTCGATGTGTCTAGTTTAATTCTAAACGCATTTAATTAACTCAATATCTTAATTTAATTTTTTAATAATTGAAACGCATTTTTTGAGGAAATCTTTGGTGACAAAATGAAAAAATTAATGTTTAGTTACGTTATAATTTTATACGGTGACCGTAACTTCTTAAATCTATTTAAATGCCTACAAACAACGTATTTGGATAAAAATTTTATCAAGGAAAATTAAAATTTGCTCTCAAGGAACTTTTTTATTACTAACAATTAAGAAACCACACTTTTAGCTATGACTAATTAATTATGTTTTTTCTAAAACTTTGTACACAGACTTTTATTAATGCTATCAATATTCTGTGAAAATTTGAAAGTGATCGAATAAAAATTGGACATTTTTGCTTCGAATGTCCAGTGTCCAGTTAAACCATTCAACCATAGTATGATGTGTCATTCGATTTAAAACTAATAAAATATGCCCATTTTTATTTGGTGCACTGCGCAATTTTCTCTCAAGTGCACTTCTCCTCAAAAATCTGGCACTTATAGAAATTTTAGTTAATATCATTGTCTAGCATAAAAAATATATTAACATTATCTTATCACTAAAAGTGTGATTTTCTTTTGTTAAAACATCATTATCGTGTCATCTCATTGAAGCAAACATTTTCATACCTTTAAATTTTGTAATTTAATTGGATGACACTATGTAAAAAAAGTCTAAATACTAATTTTAAATTAGAATTTTATCAAACATGCATGATTTCCATGTAAATAACCTTTAAGGAAAACAGAAATATTCCAATGAACAGCTGATTTTTCAGTTTATGGAAAAATTTTCGAACTAATGGAAAAATTTTTCATTTGTTATCTATCAATTGCTAATCCAGATCTTCGGTTAATTTTATTTATTTCATGTATCTCTCATACATTTAATAAATAAAATAAAATGGTTTTGCTTTTTGAGAAATAAATAAATGTGTAAAGAATTATTAAATTAAATATTTTTAATTTGAATTTGAAGCACTTTATACTTGTACAAATTCAAACAGCTTCCGTAGTTTATGATTGTTGAAAGTTTTGTAGTACCGTCATGTGGGGCTACTTTGTGCAGGATTTCGCAGTTTTTGTACTTTGACATGTAAAAAAACTATGTTAATTCAAACTTAAGTAAAATTTATCGATATTATATTCATAACTGGACTCAGACGAGTGATTTTGATCAATATTGCCATTATTTGCATGTAATATTTACAATTAATAAGTCAAAACATACCTTGCATGAAGTAGCCCCCAAGTGGGGCTACTTTGTGCAGCGATAAGAATTCAGTTTAATAATCATGTTTTTAGTAAAATATTGATATAAAATTGTTAAAAAAGTTAATTGTTGACATTTTTAATAACAAAAACATCAAGATATGTAAAGATATTAGTTTGAAAATAATTTTCAGCGTTAAAGAAACATTTTTTATAAAGAATTTTTTTCTTAAAAAGAATGATTATTTCAAAACATTTCAGTTTAAACAAAAGGAAACCGTATACATTTTTGAACATTGAAATGGATGAAATTTCAAAAATAATAATTATTACATATTTATTAACATTTATAACATTGATAAATTTGAACATAATATGCTTGAATGAACATGACAGAACTTGCTCTTCAGTTTCTGTCAAAATCACCTGATGTCCTATAAAATATATCTTTATGTGTTAAATCGTTTGATTAATTCATTAGAAAAATCTTTGTCGAAGAAAAATAATAGTTTACCAGAACGTTTCACGTGTTTCTTGAGAATTTTATTAGAGATAGCATTTCTGTGGATTTTGTACTTCCGAGAAGCTTCTGCAATCGACATAACACCAGCAACTGCTTGCAAACATTGTTGCAGCTTTTCTAAAGTGTAATCACGGTAGTTTCTCGTTCCAGGAATATTTTTTATACAGAACAGATTCTGTTAAAGTAGCCCCACAGTGCATTTTTTTTTCATTTTCTGTTTATTTGTTATTAATTTTCAAATATTTTTAACGCTAACGTGATATAATTGTTTATTAATATATAAGTGAAAAATTTTGCTTTTATGACAAATGTTTAATCAGCGTCTTTGCATTTCACAGCTGAAGTTTCCACGCACACTTTTCGACGTCCGACGTTCTCGGAAAGTTGTTGACATTGGATAAACAAAACACACTCTGAGATTGTTTTAAAATTCGAAAAAATGTTTGTAGTAATAGAGGAGGCTTCTATCATTAAATTCCACACATTTTTAACTTGAAAAAAACGTAATACTGAATAGCAGCACTTTAAAAGTGCCAAATTCGAATTTGCACAAAGTTGCCCCCGCTGCACAAAGTAGCTCCACATGACGGTAATATAGTCCTTCAGAATATTTTCAATGTCTTAAAAATTAATTGTTTTTCAAAAAATAAGTAATTTTGTTTAATAAAAAAACAATATTTTTATTTTTTTAATAAGAAAAACACCTCCAACTTTTTAGTTACTACGTAATAACCAATAAACTTATAAAGACTTTTTTAAATTTAACAGCTGATAATGAAAGATGATTTTCATTGAAGCTTAGTTCTAAAATAGCATCTAAAAATAAATGGCTTTTCGACAGCATTAACATATTACTATACTTAAGGTGACATGCTTCCTTTTTTCCTAGTTTGTCTTCGCAAAGAAAAATTGACTAATATTAAAAGGGATTAGAAAAGACCTAATCAATAAGTGTTTGGGAGTCCTGGCATTTCTGGTTTTATTTTTGCGAAGAATGTTATCTTCGTTCTTTGCTTCCAAGATAACGTTATCTTTCAGTTATTTATTTATTTATTATTTTTTTGTGTCATGAAAACGTCTTTCCATTTTCAATCATTATTTAATTAGTTTTGTTTCGCACTCAAAGGGTGTTCCGTAAATGATCGGTTATATAAAGGATCAATTCAAAAGCGAAAGGAGAAAGAAATGTGTTCTGCTGCTTCATTCCTAGGAAACCAATTATTTCTTTTCGTAAAGATTAAAAATTTGTCTATAAATTTCACTGATAATTATCTGAAGACGGATTTAACAAACAACCGTGCAAATATTTTTCAAAATTAGGAAAATAAAATAAAATTTATTATGTTTCTGACTCCATGGGATCCAGTATTTTTTACTCAGTAATTTCTACTTACGCTCTTTTGATTTTGGTTAACTTGACTAAAAATATAGTTTTTAAATGTCATAAGTTTTGGTAAGTATTGTAGAATTTAGTAACCTTGTTATGATACCTTAGAGCATGTCAGACAAACTTTTTGTAGGTTAGATGTGCATTTAAGATTTGCATGTTTTACTAAATGTTTGCTAACTAGAACTGTAATTTTGCAAACCAGAGTTTTTTGGTAAACCGTTACCATATGAAGGAAAAATTGCCGAATGAATCATTTAACTGCCATATATTTTGGTTTCATTAACAATATTCATGTTTTAATTAACGGAAATTTCAATAGCATATGGTACGTAATTTTACCAGGTTTTTTTCCGTGTGTGCAGTTCTATCTGTACATCTTTTATTTTTTTCTTCATAGTTTAGAATATTTCGGTAGCTTTCTGATCACCTGGTAGAAGTGCATATAATATAATCAGAAATTTTTAAAAATTATTGATGTAATTATTAATTTTATATATTAGACAATACAATCACAGTGTTCTTATTATTAACTATTATATCTCATTGTTTGTAAAAAAAAAATTACCTATGTGGAACTTGTGCAATAAGAACTTAAAACATACTAGCTTTCCTTGAAGTTAAAAAAAACAGTTCATTACTGCTAAACTTTCATGTAGTCGTTCTGGAGAAAAAGTGGATTTTTTGAAAATATATTTTCAGCTACAGTTTTGTAACTGCGCAATCATTTTTCGTGTAGTTCAAGAGCACTCTATGGTACAAGTCATTCTTCCTATGCAAAATAGTTTTGAAAAAGTTTGCATAAGACATTTATTGTGACTGAAGAAGCTACTTATGTCTAAAAATATTTGTTACCTATTTGAAATACGACAAACATTTGAAAATAATTATTTCGTTTCACCGTAAGAACGGTATGATTAGGACTTAATTTAAATATTTTAAAGCAATAAATGAAATGGATGGAAAACTGAGAAGGTTATAAAGCAATAAATGTAAACTTCATAGAAATATTTTACTATAAAAATGAATATAATCACCTTATGGCTGGGGTTACCAACATCTGCAGTTAATACCCTATAGTAATGCTGCCCAACGCTTAGACCCAACAATGTTAATTCAACTTTTTCCGTAATTCGCTGTATCTCGAGAACTTATTAAGAGGATTGAAGCACTTTCGCACAAAATTAAAAAATTCGTTTATCGAAAGATAATCCAATGCAAAAAATAATATTTAATAATAATTTATTAACTATTATTATTTTATTTATTATTTTTTATTTACTATTTTTTTATTTATTACTTTTTAATTTATTATAATTTGATTTATTATTATTTCACTCATCATTATTTTATTTATTAATATTTTACGTATTTCATTTCATTTATTATTATTTTAATTTATTATTATTTCATTTATTTATTAATATTTTATTTATTTTTATTTAATTTATTATTGTTTTATTTATTATTATTTTATTTATTATTATTTTATTTATTTTTACTTCATTTATTATTATTTTATGTAATATTAGTCAAAACAATTTTGAATTTCAAGGTATTCAAAATTCTGAAATAATTTTAAATAGTGTAATTTTATATGACATAAAAAATTAAACGAGATCGGTCGAATAGCTCCTGAGAACTCGAATTTTAAAAACATCAGGCATTATTAGTCGGTGATTAGATATTTAAATGTTTAATAAGTGGTAAAACACTTATTAAACTATTGCGACATTAATTTACTTGAATATATATTTTCACAGTCAGGCTATCTCTGCTATCTCTACTATATTTCAGAAATTATCCATTTTCAAATTAGGCAACTCTTACATATTTAATACAATCTGAGCGTTTTTCTTCTTAGTACAAATGTTACTAAATCATTGAATTCCTATTGAATATTAAAACAAAAAAGTAAAGAGTGGGTATAAAACTAAATTCAAATATTAAACATTTATATCTTCGTATAATAGAGGCTATAAAATAAGTCGTCAAACTTATTAGATTTCCCAACGTTATCACATAACCTATAGCATGATAAATTGCCAACAGGAATAACCAAAAGTACCAATACCGAAAATGGTTCTGGGAACATTCAACTTCGTCTTGTGAAATTCCCAAAACTGATGGAAGAAATAAATCTAAATTCACGTACTGTACGAAAAAAATCGAGACAGTTTACAAATCGAAAGAAGATAAAGGGGTACAGTTTTAGATAGAAACGAATATTGAGAAAATAAAACCTTTGATAAAAATAGAATCGAATAAAGAGAATTTACAGCCTGATTTTCAAACAAAAAAAGGCCCATGAAAGGAATAAAGAGTCAAACCGTTCAGATATATTCTCAACTCTGTGTCACTAAGTTTGACTGCGACAAAGTATCCAAACTTGGTGCACTTCATATCAATCACAATTTATACCTGAAAAATAAATAAATAAAAAATTTTTTTAGTTTATATATGTTTTAAAAACTTCCGCATTTCTTTGATTTATTCTATTAAGCAGTAAATGAATTTTCAAATTAAAAATTGATCACATTTGGGAGCTTTCAAATCCTGCAACAAGCTGTTCCTTATTAGAAAGAATTTTGCTCAGGATTTAAAAAAAAAAATCTTTTATTGAAACGTGAAATTAATTTGTAATAAAATGATATTAAAAAAAAAAAGATTAATCATCAATTAAGATATAATTGACTGTACTTTTTAATTTTACGTTCTTTATTTTAACAGTCCCTTATCACAGTTATAAATATATTTAAATAAAAGGTTGATATGGTAAGTCTTTCGAAAACAATAGTTTTTTACAAGAAACAAAAAGATTATTCTGTAGAAGTTTTAATCTTTTTTGTTAGTCATTAATAACCATTAACAGTTAATTATCTATTAATCTATTTATCATTGAATAAAGTGGAGAAAATTCAGTCTATTCTTAACTAAACTTATTAGTTTAGTAAACATAGGGGTTAAGTACGAAGGTAAATGTTAAGAGCAAAATACTTCTTTCAATTAATTTTTTAATTACTTTTCTCTTAAATATTGTGTGTTAAACACTATCTTAAACAATAAAAAGCTAAAATAATTCAAAAATGATCTCATATTTGTAAATATATATGCATACTGAACCGTACTCGAATTAAAAAATTCTAGAAAAATTACCGTACTGTATGCTAATGACATTTAAGGTAAAAAATACAACATAAATCAGGTTAATAAAATATAAGTATACTGTATTTTAACGTTTTATTTAGTAGTTTTTCCGTTCATACAGTAACGGTTTACCATAAATTCTGTTTTTCAAAATTATTTTTTACCACACTTTTGGTAAAAATATAAAACTTAAATGGTAATTTAACCGAATAAATAGTTTTTTTGCCATGCTTTTAGGTGTAATAAAATTGTAAAATTTTATCACACATTATAAATCCATATCTCTTGGCTAATTTTACCATAATTATAACCATAGTACATTGGTAAAAATTATCAAGCTATATCCCATAGAGTTAGAAATGCGGTCAATTTTACTACATTCTGGTAGTTTTGACCATACTTTTTTCTCAGAGTAGAATTCGATGAAATATCGGGGAACTTAATTATTATGACAATTGCATTTTCACAACATAAAAGTAGTAGTGTATTTTTGACTAAAATTGTGATAAAAGTAGCATGTGTGTTATATGCAAGTAAAAGACCGAAATTTTTTTTAAAAAAACTTTTTGATGGTGAACAAACTAATACGTGCAAAAATTTTACTGTAGTAAACGTTTAGTAAAACATATTTATAAATGTCATGTATGACTTTTTATATTAATTCAGTTTTAATAATCATATGAGTAGTAATGTGATAATGAGTGAGTAATAATAATTTGAATAGTAATAATTTAAACAAAACAAATTTTGTTATTGTATTTAATTCAGTTAATTACGATTCTTATATACCACTACTGGTAGGGTATACGTAAAGAATATGAAAGATTTATGGAGTGATAATGTATACCGAAGGTATGAGAGAAATGAAAAATGACTCTGATATTCAATTAGTTTTTAAAGTTTTATTAAAAAAAATTTAATTACGTTAAACTTGAAGTGCACTTTTTTTTCGATTAATAAAATTGTTTGATAAAGATCTTAATAAAAAAAGAAATTAAGTAAATTAAACGTAATGTTTCTCCTAAAATTATTTTGAATCTATGAATTTTTACTGTTTATATGAGATATGTCATTGCAAACTTCCAAACATTTGATACAGTTCCTAACTTATATTGAAAACACTTACGTACGTAAGCAGTAACTGTTTTGAATCAAGTTTAAATAATATCATAACGATTTCCATTTGTGCTTCTGTATATCAAAAGTCTATATCAAAAGCAGCATTTAATAAGTTATTTCTCTATATCAAAATCACTTACTTACGTTAGTTCTGAATTAAATTAACATATCATAACATTCTCTATAGATTTTTCTCTATATCAAAAGTCTATTTCAAAATCAGTATAAAAAGCAGAATTTATTACAGTCCTTTCTCTTTACCCAAAACCACTTACTTACGTTAGCTCTAAATTAAATTAGCATAGTATCATAATAATTTCTATAGATCTTTCTCTTTATCAAAAGTCTATACAAAAATCAGTATTTAATACAGCTCTTTCTCCATATCAAAACCAATTACTTATTTTAGGAACAGCTGCTCTGACATAAATTTAAACAATATCATAACACTTTCTTCAGTTCTTTCTCTATATCAAATGTCTATGGCAAAATCTATATCAAAAGCAACATTTAATACAATTCTTTCTCTATATCAAAATCACTTACTTATGTTTGCAATAACTGTTCTGAATTAAATTAAAATAGTAGCATAACAGTTTCTATAGTTCTTTCTATACTTAAAAGAGTGTTTACATATGTTAGCAACAAATATCCTGAATTATTTCAAATATATTTTCAGCAAAAATATGGTATTCAAGTTGCTTTTTTTAACATTATTTTAGAAATGGAGTTAATAGAATATTCTCAACTTAAACTCTAAAAAAAGTTAAGTGTCGTAATCTTTGGTATTAAAAATATCACCCGACTAAATCCTTGTGGTGATCATTTGTTGAAAAGAGTCATTATTCAAAAGCATTTTCAAGAATGAAAAAAAAATGCCGAAGCCAACAGATTTTAGAATAAAATTCTCTCGAACTTTCCAACCAAAGTCACTCCCGAGAGACAGATTCACATTTTTATCAATAAAAGATCAAAGATTTTCTTTCCTTTTTTCCCTTTTTTTTATTCTTACTGTTACTGAATAAGCTAGAACTTTTTTTCCTTTTTAAAATACGATAAAGAATTATGGAAGCAAAATATTTGGCAATAATACACTCGCATTTGTAAGCTTAAAATCTCATTCCTAATGATAATCTGCTTTCTGCTTATGACAGACGATAACTAGAGATAGAATATTTCATAAACTTGACATGTTTTTCCAAAGAAGAAAAGAACTCCTTTTTTAAAAAATAAATAAATGAAGCGCAAAATATCAGTGCTTTGCACTATTCTAGAATACCTACTCTACTATAAATTGAGTTACTAAAAGAGTAAAAATGGATTTCGAAAAAGAGATAAGAAAATTGCATAAAAAGACTTAAGATTATATTTTTTTCGTGAACAGAATGATAATTCATTTTGTTTTCTCCTTTACTTTAGTGCAAATATACACAGAAAAATATTCTGGTAAAATTACCGTATTGTATAGTAAAGATATTTTTGGTATTAAAACCGCAATTCTGGTTAATAAAAAAAAATATATATATACACACGGTAATTAAACCATTCAATTTTTAATTTTTCCATTCATATGGTAACGATGGGTCATATGGTAATAGTTCGTATTACTGTACATTTTGTAAAAATAAGTAAACTGAAAAGTAAATTTTATCAAATAAAGGGTTTTTATTTCATGCTCTAAAGTATCATGATAAAATCAACAAACTTTAAATAATTTACCAAATTTTGTCTCATATTATGAAACTAAATTTCATTGTCAATTACCAAAACCATAACCAAAGTGCTTCGGTAAAAACAACCGAATTTTGGTGTTTTCTTGGAGCAAACAACATGGCAAATTTTACCATATTCTGGTATTTTTTACCATACTTTTTTCTCAGTGTATAAAGACGCGATGCTTTTATGGCCATCTGTAAAAATCTAAAAATTTTATATTATCTAAATATTTTTTCAAATTTATAAACATGCAACAAAATAAACTGCAAAAAATAATTTGTATTTTATTTGACATTTTAAAAGCAGCAAAACTACTAGTTAACAAAAAGTTGGTATTTTAAAATTCCTACTTTTCAAAAGTGTGCAAAAGCGGGTGTTTGATAAGAGTATAAGTTAAACCATAATATAAATTAAACCATTACAATTTCGGCACTCTTGCAGTCTTAAAACTGCATTTTCATATTTTGTTGAGCAGATTTTGTTACATATATCGAATTAATTTTTAAAAATTTTATGTTTTGAAAAATTTACTTGATATTCTGATATTCATTTTAAAAACCATTATGATTTTTTAGACTTTAATTCAAATATTTTTTTTTATAACAAAAACATCAAATTGATCGAAAAAACAGGTTCTTAAGCTGATACGACTGATCTAGTTCTTAACCTATGTTCTTTATAATTTACCGAAAATAATTTTCATTTTAAAACTCTATCGTTCTGCATTCGTAGAATTTTCATTATAAAATCATATCAAAATAACTGACAGCAGTCTGTTCATTCAATTAACCGTAAGAGTAACCGTAAACTAGCGTGGATAAAAGACCATGATTATGAAACAATGCAATTTTTAACCATTTACAATTAACATGGTTTCAGAGCCATAAAAAAGAATTTTTTATGGAACATTGGATATAGTTTAACAGTTTTATGGTGCTGCCATCTATGCGCGAAAGAGCGTATCATATTTTAACCTCCCAGGGTTACATATTGGAAAAATACAGATCACTGGAAACATATAAGTCTTACTTGAAAAGAATATAAAAATCAATCTTCTTTCGTAGAAATGAACTTGAAGGGTATAATGAGGTTTTAACGCTGGTACTTGAACTCCCACTTTGTCAGTCTGAAATTGACAGATTAGTCCTCCCGGGTACCCATTTTCGGCTTCCCATACTCGGCTACATGTACCTATTTTCAAGAATAAAGTGGCTTCATTAGCGGGGTCTAGTTAGTGCGATAAAATTCTGGTTGTTTAAACATAGGCGATAGCAATTAATATACGATATTTTTAACAGTTAACAGTTTAAATGTTAATTATGGTTATTTGACATACATTCTGACAGTTTGAATATTAATATTAATAATTATTAATAATTAGTTTGAAAAATTAAATAAATTGTTAATTAACCAATTTTTCCGAGAAATTTCTAACAGTGTATAAGTAAAGCGATTATGCGTTACTTATATGTTACTAAATTTATTACTCTGCAAGCAAAAGGACATAATCATAATTGGATTTTTATCTTACATATATGAAAATACCATTAATATTTATTGATTAATAGTAAATAAACCAATTTTTTTCCATGTCTAAATTAGAGCTGTGTTCTGGTTGATTAAAATGCATCTCCAGAGATTTCTTCTAATCTTTAATCCTTTTCACGTACAGATTGTCAGAATTCAATTTGTCTGCCGTCCTTTGGCTAAATCTGATAAAGATAAAATCATAATATTTTTTTTTTGTTTTATTTGCTCTGTGAAATAGCTTTTTCTTTATTACAGATAACTAAAAGATAACTAAAGATAACTAACAGATAAAAAAAAGATCCAAAGGAAAAACTTCAGAACTAATCAATCCTTTCTACAAAAGTTTTGAACTTTAGTAGAATTCTTTTTGATATTAAGGTAATTTTCATCAATGTTTGTTTCTTTGATTTATTATAGCAATCATAAAACGCATTGGTTTAATTTCTTACAATGAATTAAACAAATAAAAAGTACTCGTTGTCCTTGTACTCTTCTAAATATTCCATTAAGTTGTAAGCATTTCAGGATTCTGCATTTTAAGAGAATCCGAGACATGAAAAGTTAAAAATTTTTGAGCTCACTGTTAGAAGTGAGTGCTTATATATCACGTAAATTTCTTCGCGTTTGACGAAACCATTTCGCGGTATAAAATCCGAGCAAAAATTTTGTCAAATTTACGAAATAAGTATCGTCCCTTTCTCAAGGAAACGACCTTCTCTAAAATTAAAAAGATATATATTTTTTCATTCTATTTTTTTCTCAAATAAAAAAAAATTCTTAGTTCCAAATGAATCTAACCTTTCTAATAATCCCTTTAACGTGGGCCCCATAAAGGTGGAAAAACTAGGACAGCTTGAACACCATGCCCGAAGTGTGATTCGAGCTCCGAATCTTCCTGGTACGAAGCCAACCCTTGGCCCCACACAGCCCATCCGGCTTAATTCGTCACTTTATTTTCAATTGACCAGTTTCGTCAATCAAGTTAACAATCTATCTCAATGCACTACGATGAGGTTTCATGATGACAAAATATATGAGATTTTCTTCATATATTTGGGAGTTCTCCTTTTGTCACAAATCACGTAATTTTGTGCCGAAATGATTCTCGAAATTAACGAAAGACTGCTCAAGAATTGCTGAATCATCAAATCAAAAGAGGAAGTTTTATTTCTGAGCGTGAGATTGAAATGGACTTTATTTAAATTAGAAATATATAAAACTGTATAAGAAGAATTCATGCATATATATTGTAACGTAACAGTGTGACAACTGAGCTAAAAGCATCAATTCCTCGAGAGGTAATGCTAAAATGATGTTGCTTGAGAGACACACATGAGAAATATATAAAACTGTATAAGAAGAATTCATGCATATATATTGTAACGTAACAGTGTGACAACTGAGCTAAAAGCATCAATTCCTCGAGAGGTAATGCTAAAATGATGTTGCTTGAGAGACACACACGAGAAGTGATGTTCTTTTCTTTGTGTAGTTGAAAAGAGAGTTTTTTTTCTAAGGAGAGATATTTCTTTGGGTAATATTTTGTGATTGTTCGTGTGAATGTTTAAATAAATTATTTGGTACAACTCACGTCTTATTTCTGGTTGTTGTGACACAACAGAATTTTACTGGTGGCAGCGGTGGGATATAGTAAGAGAAGTTGATTTAAGGTAGTCAGTGATTGTATATTTAGTTTTTTATCAGTTGTAAATTATGGCTATTCTTAATAAAGCGAAAAAAGTGGATTTGATAGAATTGGCCGACGAATTAGGTGAATCTGTTCCACCTCAAGCAAATGTTTGTGAAATTAAAAAAATAATTCAAACTAGTAAACATTATGAGGTTGAGGATGTAAAGATGTGTTTGACTCGTATAACGGAGGAGAGAATTAGGCGAGAAGAACTTGAAAAACAAGAACGGCGAGAAGAACTTGAAAGACAAGAACGGCGAGAAGAACTTGAAAGACAAGAACGGCGAGAAGAACTTGAACGGCAACATCAATTGGAATTGCGTAAACTCGAATTAGAAGCAAATTCTCAAATTCAGCACCAAAACAGACTGGTATCAGGTGAAACAAATCATAAAATACAGATTTTACAAATAACACCAAAATTTAATGAAGGTAAAGATGAAATGTCGTTGTATCTGATAAATTTTGAACGTCGAGCAGAAATTGCACAAATTCCTAAAGATGAATGGGTGCCTTACCTATTGAGCGTAGTACCACCCGACATTTCAAATATGTTGGCGAGAGAGTCTCCTAATGATGCCAATAACTACGACTTTGTAAAACAATTGATTCTTAAACAATATAAGCTTAATGCAGAGGAACTCAAACAAAATTTTTATCGACATTTTAAATCACCTGAAAAATCTTGGCGCAATTTTGCACAAGAATTAAATTGCTATTTTAGCGAATGGGTTTCTGAAGCAAAAATTACCACTTTCGATGATCTTAAGAGTTTGATGGTTACCGAGCAAATGAAACGTCATGTACCAAATGACATGAGAGATCATTTTCTTGAAGATTGGATGGAATTGAATTCTTATTCCAAATTAGCCGGAAAATTGGACGACTATGAAAGTTTAAAAAACAGTTTCAAGGAAAAGTCTGTGTCTTATAATCGAAGTAACCAAGATGATTCTTGGCGATCTCTAAACCAAAGTGATACCAGAACTGAAGAAAAGTTGACTTGGCAGAAAAATAATGTTAAAGAAAATGTTCGCGAAAGAGAATTTGAAAGAAGAAGACAGCTCAGATGCTATGAATGCGGTTCTTATGATCATCTACGCCCTCAATGTCCCAAGGCGAAAACAAATTCTGAAACTGTGGCTTCGCTTCACGTTTCGGAATCAAGGTTTCCTGATATAATGACACCATATACGAGCATTGGCGTGGTAAATGGCGTTGGCATTTCAATACTACGAGACACTGGCGCAACCTTGGATTTAATTCCTAGGAGATTTGTAAAACCTGAAATGTACACGGATGAATCTGTTTGGATAAAAACTCCAATACAGGAAGAATCATTTTGTTTTCCATTAGCCGTAGTTGAATTAAACTGTAAGTTAGGAAAAGTGGTTACTAAGGCAGCTGTATTAGGTGATTCTCTTGATAAAGGGTATTATTTATTGGGTAATCAATCTTGAAAAATTTTCTGTCCATGTAAGTTGATCTGACTTTGCTACTCGCTTTATAGTCCTCTTTTTTAATGTTTTTTTCTTTATCTTTTATTTTATTTTCTGTTTTTACATGTTATTTTTACTTTTTGTGATCTATTTTATTTGTTGTTATTTTTATAAAAAAATTTTTGAGTGCTCCTCACACTATTGTATTAATATATTTTGCTTTGGCTTTATTGATACAATATCAGAAAGCACTCTGTTTTGCGGATATAATCGTGTGGGCTGAAGAAAAGATTAAACCTTTTTTTTCCGGTTATTTTTCCGGTTTTTTTAAATAAAATTTCATCCTTTTTTTTTTCTTTTTTTTTTACTGTTGTTTGTTATTTTTTTACTTACCAGCGGGTGACCGAGCTCCTCTCGGAGAAAACAGGTATCGAAGCTAACTCGAAGATTTAAATTTTCAATTGTGATTTATCAAAACAATACATGCCATAAGAAAATTTGTGAAACCATTGGTGAAAAGATAACCGGTTAAAGTGCACCATTGTAAACTATCTAAACAAAGTTTGGAAAGGGAACTATTCTATACAAAGGTAAAGTTTGAAAAGTCATAGGAAATAAAATGTAATTGATAACAAAAAATTATACAATTAAAGAAATGGTACAAAGTGAGCAGTGTAAAGATTGAAGTGTGTTGAAGTTCAATATTTTTGACAAATTTATTTAGAAAAACCAAACATATATACATACATAAGAAACATATTATAAACCTATAACAGCATAAACATAATAAACATTAATCATCGATTGCGAAGTCTTCCATGTTGTCCAAGTAGTTTCTTGTCGGAGAGGCAGGTGCGGCTGGTGAGTTTCTCTTGTTCAAGACTTCCTTCCATACGACGTTTCGGGTGTGGGTTGGATTCTCAGGAGGCAGCAGGACCTTCAACGCACTTTGACGCTTGACTCTTGAAAACGCGACGTAGAGCATTCCGTGCACGAAGACCGTCGTGAGGAGAAGCACGCCGACGAATTCGAATGTTTGGCCTTGTGACTCGTGTATCGTAATGGCGAGTGCTGGAGTAACTGGGAATTGGTGCCGTTGCATAGTTGCGCCAAGCTGTGATTTGCTGGAGTCGAGTGTGATCCTTGGAAGGTGTACTTGTCGGCCTGCGTGTTCACCGGTGATGATCTTAGCCTTGATGATGTTGTTGCAAAGTTCGGTGACAATCAATCGTGTTCCGTTGCACATTCCTTCAGAGACGTCCAAATTTCGGAGAAGCATGATGATGGCGTTCTTCTTGAGCTTGTTCGGCGTAAAGGAGAAGCATTCTGACAATGACGGTATCTTCTAGTTGTCCATTTGCGGGTAGAATTGATTTGATCGCTTGTTATTCCAAAATTCCGGTTCCTTGAAGAATTTCATGTAGAGGTGCGTTCTGCATGTTGAAAATGTAGCTTGAAATCTGATGAATGTTCCTCGTATTATCAGCTCTACGGAGTCTTTCATTACGGCGGCGTTGTTCCTCTAGGCGAATGTTGCGGCCCCTCATTGTTTCGTTTTTTCGTCTGCGTCTTTCATAATCGCGGTATTTTTCTCGTTGAGATGCATTAAGTTCCATCAATATATCCGAGATTCGTTCCTTGCTACGCTGCTTGACTGCTCTTGTCGGGCGCAATGGCGTTATCATCGGGTCTTGGATATTCAAAGCGTGCATATTGGTCGAAGATGTGAAAGATGCGGCTTCAGATGGTCCCGACATGTTCAATTGGTCGCTGTTCACAACGAATTCGTAAATTTGCTTCCGTTCATCCGCTTCTTGAAAATTCTTGTCCAGGAAAAGGCGTCGATGAGAGAGGTATAGTCGAGCATAAAAGACGATGTAAACTCCGCAGGAAGACGCGTCATCTTGGTGGTTGTAAGCGTTGCGAGGTTTCACTATGCATCCTTTCAGCTTTTCATTCGTAACAACGGTATTCAAAACGTGTCGCAGTATTTTTCTCAAAACAGCATCGATGGGCAGCGGGTAGTCGACTGGATCGCAGACTAATAGTTGACGTTCTCCATAGCTTGCTTCGTAAATTCCTAGCATCCAGTGCTCGCCTCTATCCATTTTAGCTCTCTTGTGAATGGGAATGAGTAGCACGTCGAATCCTTGTTGAACGCCGTATAGATAGTTGGAAGCCTTGTTCTGGTCGCTGATATCGTTGAGAAGAGCCATACCTTCATAAGAGCCATCCGCTGTTGTAACGTAGAAGCGTGCGACAAATTCAGGGTGAAGTACGGCAACTTTGACGGTCGGGTAAGCTTGTTCGGCGTAATGGAGAAGCATTCTGACAATGACGGTATCTTCTAGTTGTCCATTTGCGGGTAGAATTGAGTTGATCGCTTGTTGTTCCAAAATTCCGGCTCCTTGAAATATTTCATGTAGAGGTGCGTTCTGCATGTCTAAAATGTAGCTTGAAATCTGATGAATGTTGAAATGTCGGACTTTGTTGACGGTGATTTTAACACAAAAGTTAAACTTTTCTCCACTTTGATAAATGTAAACTAATACGAACCTTACAATTAAATTATTAATTCCTTCGTTTATTATTGGTTTAAGTTGTCGAAAATTAATATTTCAATTGTAAGGTTCGCATTAGCATACTTTTGTAAGAGTGGAGAAAAGTATCTATAGCCATTATGGCGAACTAATAAAGTTTGAAAATATCCTATCTGTAACTCCGAACTGCTCGACCGTAGCGCTTCAAAACCGGCGCCAATCGATTCCTCGTGGCCAAAAACCCCAGACCCCCAAGTTTACCGGAGTTTATTAATTCTGGGGCGATTTTCGACTTGGCAACCATTCCTCGTATTATAGTATAAGATTATTCCCCCCCTTTTTTTTCTTCTTTTTCATATGTCAAATATTTTTCTTTGTTTTATTCTTTATTTTGAACTTATCTAATGAGTTCTGTGTATTTCTTAACTTTCTTCGTGTTTTCTTGTTTTAATTTATTTATTATATATATATATATATATATATATATATATATATATATATATATATATATATATATATATATATATATATATATATATATATATATATATATATATATATATATATATATATATATATATATATATATATATATATATATATATATATATATATATATATATATATATATATATATATATATATATATATATATATATATATATATATATATATATATATATATATATATATATATAAAGTGTACATTTGTATTGGCCTTTGTCCTACAATGTTATGTCTCTCAACTCTTAAAGGAGGCATTGGAAAAAAACTGAACAAGTCTGAACCATATTTCATTTATTTATAATTTTTTAATTTGTTCAACAAAGTGAAAACCGAAGTTGAATTTGTATCACTTATTTTATATATTTCTTAATTTAGTTTTTTGTTTTGTTTTTAGATTCAGGGCCAAAACTACATGGTTCCTCATTTTAACATTAAGAGACATTTGTGATGGACTCACTGTTTAACATCAATTATATAACAAGCGTTATAAAATGCTGAATGATGCGTGAGTCTTATTTCTATAACATTGATAGGAAATGCATATGAAGGGAAATATAATTGTTATGCTCTTTTAATCTTTTCTAAATTAATAATGATACGTTTCTGAAATACTTTTGTTTTGCATTATGCAGTGAATTTTTGAAGTTTTAGAGACAAACAAAAATTTTCCGTAACCTTCATGTAAATTTAAAAAGTTAACCTTCAGATGAAAGTGATGATAGTTCAGAGATTATAGTTTTCTGAAAGCTATTCAGGCAATAATGTTTCCCTTAAAAAGAGTTGTGCTGAAGTCTCTTTGAAACACGTCTGTTTTTGATCCAATAAGTAAATTGGTTTCTTCGTTTATAACTTTCATTTTCTTAAATAAAAAAAAATATCAATATCTTTGAAATAAAACATTTGAAAATATACGGAAATAACGAATCAGTGATAACAAGTTTTTAATTAGATTTGAAACATTTCACTTTAGCAGAAACAAAAATGTAACAATACTTTTCTTATATGATGTAAGTTTTTACGATGCAACAAAGGATGATGCAAAAGTTAAAAAGAATTTGAATAAATCATATACTAAACATAAAAAAATCATTTAAATTTAAGTTTGAGAGTAAGAGTGCATTGGAAATCATAATGTTTTGTTGGATGAAATTTTTTTCATAAATTGAAATAGAGGAAAAAGGGATGATATCAGTTTCCAACGCGAGAAAATTTTAAAATACTAATATATTTATTCTTGTTCTAGTTCAAGAACATTGCACTTATGGTAATATTTTTAAACGTACTAATCTAAGAAGTACCTATTTGCAAAATCATGGACACTGAGGAAAAGTGTGATAGCAAAAGAAAAGAATAAGGATTTACTTAGAAAAAGGAAAATTAGGAAGTCTTCTACATGAAACGTAGCTCTCCAGAAATGAATATAAAGCGATGATTAATTTCTTTGAAAGAAAAGACCTAAAAAGTAATATTCAAGGTACGCTAACATGACATACTAGTAAAATCGGAGCATGAAACTATCTCTTTCAATTTTAAGTTATTATGCAACGCCTAAGAGAAAGAGCCTACACTTTCACTTGAAGTGCTGCCCTCTGAAAGAAAGGAATTCAAACATAAAAGTCATATGTCTCAATTTAAAAAAAGAAAGCAATTTTTTTTAAAGAAATGTATATGTAGGATTAAATGTGGTTAGAGTAGAATTCTTTGAATAGTACATTTCTGTTAACGGCAAGTACATTCAATACACTTTTTTTTAAAAATTTTTAAGCATTTTTCAAATCACTAGTTAAGGTTTTAGCTTAAATCGGAGATTCTAAAAATATTATTATTTAAGAAATTTATTTAAATAAAATATTCTTTAATGCATCCGAAGTAGAGTGTGTTTGTATAAATTTGATTCAATAAGATGAAAATTAACCTTAAAATATATCGTGCATTTGTATTAAGAAAGCGCAACAAACATTTAAATTAAGTGTATTTGCGGAAATTTGATCCAATATTAAGAACGAAAAATACAATTATTATACATAAGTAAGTATATTTTCTACTAAGCTATTCAAATAAGTTTTTCTATTCGGAAATTACTTTACGAACAAAGAACAAGAAAAACATATTAAGCACCGTAATTTTCACCTAAAATAACTAAATCTATTCAACCAACATGGATAAACTCAGAAACATTAATAAGCAAATATGCACACACAAAAAAAATACTTTCAAATTGCAAATAACTAGGCTTTGATAAGTTAGAACAATTTCAACAGGGCATTTTCTCATATCAACTGCGATTAAACGATTAAAAGCTTTAATAAATGTTTTTAAAACTTCTAGAAAAACATTACAAGAACGTTACAAACTCGAAGCAGTAAAAATATTTTTGCATTATTTAAGTATAATTAACATAGTGGAAAAGAATTTTGCAAAGACACATTTGAAAAAGAAATAATAATAATATTCTGTTCTGTAAAGTCCTCGATAGATCAAAACTTTTGACTTTACTCTGTCAATTTGGATAGCAAAATTTAAATAGTTAAAATATTCCCTTCAAAGCAGTTCGAGACAATGATCTTGGTGGTAAAATATTCTAACTCAAGTTAATTGTTTTTAATACTTTAAATGTTTTATTGTCGAATTAACCAGTTAAACTTTAATTTTTTGAAGCAAAACGGAGTGTGTAATGTTATCTGAATAAATTTATTGTTGAAAAATTGATTTGATTATAAACTATTCTAACTCTATTTTTTTCATGTATTTAGTACTATTCAAAACTGAATAGTTTTCTCTTCAAATGCAAAGAGAAAGAACTAGAATTTATTTCTTTGTTCTCTGGTTACCGCATCATTAATCTCAATAACCATCTTTCAGACTTAATTACTATTCTCATCTGCCAGAAGCACGTAACCGCGGTGAAAGATATAGATTGTCGTTTTTAATGCAGAGCATCCATTAAAAGAAAGATCTTTTTAATAAGAGGAAGAAAATATACTCTTAATCATTAAAGGATGGATCATTGTTCGCAGTGAAAGTGTAATTTGTAGAATAGTTAAAAATTCTTCTACGTATCTTGTTTTGCTTCGTTTGAAATTTTTTTCTTTCTAATATCTGATCTAGATAGTTCGTTTAGTCCTTAAATTCAGGGAGCTTAAAGAACTAATTGGATGAAACTTATACAATTACAATGAGGTCATGCAGAATGTCAAAGTTTCCTCATTAGAAAAATTGTTTCGGAATGACAGAAGATTACAATTATTAGTTTTTCGTGAAGTTGTTTAGGCCTTTTGTGCAATAAAAAAACTATTTTTTTTTAAATGCAAGAAAAAATATTATAAAACTGTATAAGAGAAATTGTGTATATATTTATATATATGCTCCTATAAATGTGAATAGTCGGTTATTGTTAATAATAACCGATGGAGTTTGGTCAATGTCATTCCTTCACGCTTTTATTGGGGATAATTCCGTATCTTGACAGCCATGTCTACTACAATTGCCAAGGTGTCAAACTGATTTTAAACTGGAAAAATTTAGAAATAAAAATATCTAAATGTTTGCCCGAGGGTAGCCACGAGCTATACCCTTCGAGTTGGTCCCTTTCAGAGATTTTTTTTTTCGTGGCCCGCTGCCCGGAAGCTGTTAAGACTTGGCGATAATTCTGTCACTGATCACGATATGGAAATCTCTCATTTTTTTTCTTTGACCAAAATGAGTGGTTATTATTAATTTTGACCGGTTAGTATTAATAAAAAGCGGATTTATCACTTTAACTGTGACACATATACAAAGAGGTTTTGTTGCCCGGCAATGATTATGTCAATTTGCTGATAATACTGATGGATTTAAAGTTGAATAACATGCTCTGAAAATAAGCAAGACATCCTTTTCGGTACTATAAGTGAGAACCATCAACATTGGTCATCAGCATATTGCCTGTGTACTGTTTACACTTGATGAAAGTAGCATATTTTTGTTAGTCTAACTTTTAAGAATTTTTGCATTATTTCTGCATAATGTAAATAAAAATGAGTTGTGGGAAAACTGCCGTATAAATGGGTTGTTATGTGATCAATATTAAGCATTTATTTTTTATCCTTAGCATTTTTAAACAATTTTAAACATTCCTATGCCATTTTTAGAGTCATTGCGTGGGATATATCAGGATTCATGCTCTTTTTTAACATTTTATCCTTCTTTTTGAAGGAGGATGAAATGTTAATGGATGAGGGTGTAATGTCACCCTTCTTTTTAAAGTTGTTTTATGTTCCTGTTTTTGTTGTGTAAGGTACCGATGACATTTTGCATGCGCAATGTAAAGATAAATTGGATTCCTAAGTAGATAATTTAAAATAAAGTTTAAGTCCGAAATGTTACACACTCCACTTAAAAGTGTTTTTAAGCATTTTTTTTTAATAAAGTAATCCTTTAGTCTTGATTAAAACACTGATTGTTAATCAAATCATTCGTATTGTTTACTGTATACATTATTGCTTCAATATAAATTTTTATTGTTTTATTTTATATATATATATATATATATATATATATATATATATATATATATATATATATATATATATATATATATATATATATATATATATATATATATATATATATATATATATATATATATATATATATATATATAAGAAGTTTCTTAAAAAAGTAAATAAATTCAATTCTATAAAACAGTTCTATATTTCTATATTTCACAGTCAATATACTTTTATTGAAGATCAATTAATTTTATTTTTCAAAATAAGGCTATCAAACTCTATGTATTTTCTTCAAGAAAAATAACTGGTAATTCCTCTCGCCATGAATTGTATAATTCGCAAAGTATTGATTTTCGTGAGAGGGAATTTATTGCAAAGGGAACGCGTACTCCACGCCTCTGTGAGAATCCTCAGAAAAGAACCCGGAAACCATCCTTTGTTCCTATTGCTGATTCACAAACTACTTCAAAAGATCCGATTGCTCAAGGCAAAATAAAGGAAGCCAACAAAATTGTACACACTTAGGTTATTTTTTGTATGGAAGAAAGACAAGCAAAGGGCGGAAAGCAGAATATACATCGACAAATTCTATTTTTCAGTCCAAACCAAAAATCCAAATTTACAGCCAAGCACGTACTTGTATCAATAACAAGAATTGCAGTTCGAAATTGAATAAATTTCAAAACTCAACTCATGAAAGGATGCCGCCGAAAGGTAATTAAAATATTCCTTTTCTTGGCGAGTTTTCTTGGTCTCTAAACAGAAAAATTCACCCAAAGGCCTCAAAAGATAAATATTGACGAACTATTCATGAAAGACAACGAACTCATCGCTTCGTTAGAGCGGAAGTAACGACCTATTTCTGCAGTTTCAGTCTTCTCAATGGATGGTGCTTTAATTGCGTCAAATGCGTGTGCGGAATTTTTCTCCTCTTGTTATTTTTCGCTCGTTATATCGTGTTTCCCAGTATGGGTTACATCATGAAACTATTCAAATAGAGAGAGAAAAGAAAGGCGATTTCGTATGAGTGCAATTAATGGAAGTTTCAAAGTTTCTATATGCTTAGAGGAATAATAGGTTATTTCTGACAATAGTTCTTACGTTACTACTTGCTAGGAAAATGTGATTTTCGGTGTATAGCATAGTTTATGAATTCAAAAATTTAATCAATTAAGTAATGTATTACTTGGGTGACATAGAGTTAATAAAAAATACACACTGTAAGAAATGACTGTAAATTCTACAGAAAAAAACACTTATTTTAACAGAAAAAAACTGTTAAAAGATTCTGTTTTTATTCGTTACTTACACGCTGCAAAAAATTCCCGTTATCTTTTATTATTACTAATACTGCTTTTTTCTGTATAATTGGTAATTTAAAGCTGTTTTATCTGTTTTTCACCCTAATCATAAGCGAATTAAAATTGTCAATTCAAATTCTTGTTTTTTCCATTAAGTTTTGCTTACGGTAAAAAAAAAAACTTTATCTTCCTTTCAAATCATTTTATGATTGTTTTCTATACTTGTTCTTACTTTTTAGAAAATATTTTGTGGTTTTGAACATCGTATAAATAAAATTGCGATTCAAATTCATTCTCGAATTGATAATCTACCTAATTATTATCTTTCCTTTATAATTAAATTTTTCAGTATGTTAAATTGCTTGATATTTTTGTGGGCCACTATAGTTTTAAGCGCTTTAACACTTAAATATGATTTCAATAAGTAAGATTTTTAAGACAAAGACAGATTATTTTTCTTCATAACCAAGCAGCAAAACTTTCGAGTCTCTGGAAAGAAAGCCCTAGGCTCCCAATAAGGTGTACCGGGTTCGAATCCCAGCGTTGACTGGTCATTCGTATTCTACTCTATTTTCGGACATCAATGCTGTCGCAGTTTTTCTTCTTGTTAAAATAACGGAGTTTTTTTTATCAAATTAACAACACATAATTGCTTAAAAAAGCAGAAGTCTGCTTTTTAAAAAAATTTGTATTTTTATGCGTAAAATACTGTTTTTTACATTGGAGCACTGTCTTGAAGTTTTTTCAGTATATTTATTTTTTTTTACTCTGTAAAGTGTTTGCAACTTTTTGAATATGAATGCGTCGTGAATATTATTTCAAGTAATTTTGAAACATTTAAAATGCAAACAAGTTATAGGAATTTAATCAAATCACCTTGCATGTACCCCAACTACATTATTAAGTTGATTCTAATTAAAATAAAATAAAAAAATTGAGTAGGAATAGCTTACATTTCTTTCTAAGCAGCGTATTTAAATCGGATTACTTTAGGAAAATAATAACTACTGAAAGTTCTCTGAAGAACAAATTTAATTTCTAATTTCAAAAGTTTTATTTTATTTGGTTAACTTAATAATAACTTCATTTAGGAGTTGTAGGAAAAATAACGCTGTCTAAAATAATAATTGAGTAAACGAACAATTGAATGAAACTACTTATCAATTAAACATCGAATCGATGAATGGTTAAACACCTTAATTGTTGAAATGTTGGGAAGTGTAGTAATTACTAATAACATCTGATGCACCGATCTGAAATGTTTTTGACACTTGCTTCATGATTTTCATCGCATTATTTCTGAAAAAGAATCCCAAAACGTCATTAATCACCTATTAGAGTTTACAAAACAACCAAATCCATATAAACAAACAAATGCGTTAACAAACAAATCTGATAATAAAAAAACTATTCTCTGCGCTAATTGAATCCCTAAACACTTCATTAAATGTAATCAGTATAATTCGAAATATTTTTCATCCATGCATATAGTAATTATATTCGTAATCTAATTTAATTTCACTTTTCAAATCTCTTTTATTAAATTATGTTCACTAATAATTCCCAAGTGATTCTCCCTAAATAAATAAAACTATTACTATTTAAAAGAATAGAAGAGAATTCTTTAAACTACTTTGAACTAATCGATTAAGTTCTTTTTAAATGACTTGAAAATAGCTTTGCTGCTCAGCGAATCATGTGTAAGAGTTCAATGTTTCCAAAAGATTAATCTTCCATGAAATTCAACCATTTCTTTACTTATGTTAATGCTGATATTCTTTTTCTAAATTTTGATTCTATTCTACGAGTTTTAAGTTTTGCTTAAGCTATGCTTCAGTAACATTTATATTTATTTTTCAAATAGTTATTCAAACATTTTTCAATTGACTTGTTCTGTTTTCCATTTTTTAATGTTAAATATTATGTGTGAGGTAAGCATTTCCTTCAACTAGTTATGTATTATTTAAGCTTGTATTACTGTAATACTTTTTACATATTTTTTGAGATTGAATAGTTTTGGGCAGGATTTTAATTATTGAAAAATAACGTTTTAAAAGCTAATAACAAAGTTAGAAACGATGCGTAAAAAAACTATTCTAATTACTACAAAATTGAATTGGTTTCCAACGCATGAATGGTTTCTCAGTGTTTTTTCTTTGTACGTATTTACCTTTTTATATAATAATTTTATAACCGGTTTGTTATTATTTTATAATCGGCTTGGATATTATTTTATAATCGGCATACTACCAATTCTGAGTTTACATCTATCGCTGTTAAACTTTTAGCCTTGCAATTTTGAATCCCACCGAGAAGGAAAAGGCACCCCTGGATCAAGCATTGGGCCTAACTAGCTTTCGTGGAAGACTTTTTAAAGGAACTAACCCCATTTGTGTTACATGGAGAGGAAAAACACGAATGAATTAGAAGCATTAGCCAGACGGCATCGGGATTCTAACATATGATCCGTCTACTAGGAATATTTTGAGTCAAAACTGGGGTTGGCTCGAGGTGAGAGAAAAATTCCTATCAACCAACCATCAATGGGATTCGAACCAGTTTAGATTTTATTAAGTTCAAATATTTAAATTTTTTTATATATTATATTTCATAACCGTCGTTAAACAGAAGATCTAATTTTTGAGTTTATGACTGCCACTGTTCAACAAGCAGTCTTGGCATTTTGAATCCTACCCAGAAAACAAGGGAACTTCTGGTTCAAGAATTTGGGGAAATTTTGCTTTTTCTGAGGACCTTTGGATGGAACTAACACACATTGGCGTTGCTTGGAGAGGAAAACCACGAAACCCCCATGGTTAGACTGACAGTAACGGGAATATAACCCATGATCCGTCTACCACAGAGGATATTTTACGTCAGCAATGTAATGGTGCAAGCCAGGTGCAGGATTCATAAAGTCATCAATGGGATACGAACCCGGTTCACCTGACTGGGAGGCGAGCGCTCTATCCCCTGAGTCATCACGGCTTAAGTATTTACATTTTGAAGCTAATGCATTTTCTGTCAGTATAATTTTAACTCGTTATATATTGCTACATATAGATAAAATTTCCAGGAGTTCACTTATGCCCCTTATAATGCTTTAAAGCTTTAACAGTCACAGCGATAATCCGCAAATTAAGTAAAAGTTATGTATGTGAAATAAATTATTCTATCGTATTTGCCATGCCTGAGGTGATTCAGGTTTGAATCCAAGAAATGGCCTATTCAAATTTTACCCCCGGCTTACATCGACCACAGTGCCGATTTAAAATAATCCTATGTAGTCGACAGCTTAGAGATTGCAATCGTCCGACTAACTGTAAGAGATTTTCCTCTCCGTATAATGCTAATGCGGAGTATTTCCATCAAAAGTCCTCTAAGAAATATAGTTTCTCGAAAGGCTTCATTCAGAGGTTTTTTTGTCTTCTCGGTCGGGTTCAAAATTGCAAGACAAAGGAGTTGAGCATTGATACCCGTAAACCCGAAAACGGGTAGGCAGTTTCACACTGGTTTTAAAATAGAGTGTTAACTATGTCCAAAAGGTTAAAAACACCAACTGATATATTTAGAAATATTACTAAATTATGTACTAATTGAAAGCATTTTAAACTTTTTTTATGCACCAAATATGCGGGACACAAGGGCGTTATGAAAACGTATTATACAACAATTATCATTTATCTCTATTTTTGATTTTATCAAACTTTTTCAGTTACAGAGAATATGTTTCAATAAAATATGAATTCCTAAAATTCAAAAAGCACTCATGCCTTAACTTGTTTTAATTTGAGAAGATTAATTTCAATCTATCTAATTTGAAAGATGCTTTTAAATCATAATAATTTAAAAAGGTTTTTACTTGAATAAACATTGACAGATGAAGTAAGAATTTCACGAAATCAGCAAAGATGAAAAAGTTGATATAAAATGTAGTTTGAGATTGTAGAAACTATAATGAGTTTAAAGCAATATATGCTGATAAATGCAAGCATTTAATTTTTAAGGAATAACAAAGCAATTAAATTGTTTCCATATAGTTTTTAGATAGATTATAGATTTGTTTTCCTAAGAAAGACAGTATATTTAGTTTAAACAGTAAACGTCATGTTTTCTTAGAGAATTTGCAAGTAAAATTACAATAAAACAGTTGGCTGCAATAGAAATAAATCATACAATTTGTTCTCAGTTTTCAAGCACACCTTTTCTGAAGGAAGCATCTAAAAATGCTTTTAATTTCAAAATTTAGTTACGTATAGATATTTACTTAATAATTTGACGTTATATTTCTGAAAATATAAGATGTTTTGTAATAAACTAATAGCCTATTCAGCTAGGAACGTTACATGACACGAGAATATATATATATATAATCTAAAACTTAATTTTTTTTAATATTAAGCTGTTACTTAAACTTATCTTTAAATTGAAACTTTTTAAGTTTCTTGAATATCCGATAGATAATAGCACAATATTCAGATGCATTCCAGTCCAAAAGTCATACAGAAACATTCATACAGAAACCATACAGCAAACAAACAATGCTTTCATAAAAAAACAAGCATAAAAATTACCTTTTCCTAGCTTATTTGACTTGTTATTATATTGTTTATCTCTCATACATGTAATACAAAAATTATAAAAAGTTTTGTACTAATAAAACAATTAAAACTCTTTCGGTTTCATAAAATGTCTTTGTTAAACAGTAAGCGTAGAGATATTTTATTTTGGGAATTCAAGGCTGAAAACATACCATTGGATTATAATTAGATTTATATTTCAAAGGAGGAGTTATTTTTAGAATCTTGTATCTCTTTCACTTCCATATTAGGGAGCATTAAATGATTTTCTATAATGGGTAGAGTTACAAAGGTATGTACGACTGGAACCTAATTACATCATTCTCTGTAGTATTTAATGCGAGAGCGATGGTTTTCGCATGTCTCTTGCTGATTAACGTGTTCCAATAAACATCTGCTGGAACCATTCGGAGTTTCGTTCACACCCCCTCCCTTGTGGAGTGGGGATGTGAACTGTTATAACCACCAGCATCACTTTAAATAAACCTTTTTATAACGTATTATGGCGTTTGATTGCATTATTAAAGCTGAATATTACAATGATAACAAGGATGTATCCCTGTTATTATATACATATTAATTTGCTTATTTCTGTTATAAGAGTAAAAAAATAATGCTTTACCAGTGTTGACTGTTAATAAAGTATGTTAGCATTTTTAACAAAAAATAATTAAACTAATTGCTGTAAGCTTTATTCCATACTTATATTTGAAAGTGGACAAAAAAGATAACATAAAATCTTTCCAAGGAATATTTTTCTACTCTTTTTGTGAATTTGTCCAATACCGAACTCTTCTAATCGAGCATCCATATTTCCTTCTTTGTTGCCACGCCCTCCAAAAACTTTCATTTCCTTTCGAAAAGTTTATCAATTTAACAAGATGGCTGAAAAGTACGGAAAAATTGGAACAATGGATGTGGAAAACACGAAATCATTTTTTTCCTCACACTTTATTTTCATGAACTAGAAAGCTGAAAAAATACAACAGATAAAACAATTTATTTCAGTTGCCGTAAATAAAAATACACCATAAAATGTTGAAATAAAATAATTCACTGTGTTACTTCTTCAATAAACTAAAATTAATGATCGTCATTCTGATGTTTAAAAAATAGTTTTTCTTCAGAACTTTGTCTTTTAGTTCAAAAGTAAATAGATAGTCACTCTAAATTTGTGTTCCTAAACGAAGAAAATTAAGAAGTAATTTAAACCACATATCAGAGGTTGTACTTTTGCTGTAAATAATATAATTTTAAATCAAAATCTACAAAAAGAATAACATAAATAAATTCCCTGTATTAAAATTTGAATGTTCTTGTCGAATATAACATAAATTATATCGAAATTATTTATTAAAATATAAAATTCTTTTCATGACACTGAACTTTTTTTTGGCAAAACACTACAATCAAGTAATGATGTTTTGAATATAAAAAACAACAGGGAATTTATTTAATATAATCATTGCATTTTCCCAATTTTACTATCTTTAGAGACCAAAGTTATCTTCTATTAACTAATTTAAAAGAATAAAATGTAAAATGAGTTTATCTGTGTGCCTATTAGCACCCTTAATATTGTACTAAGTCAATACCTACATTTACATTTCTCTCCAAAACTTAAGGTGGAACCTGTTTTTCTAGGTCGAATTTCAAATAATTGAACTCTTATCCAATTTGAAGAATTTCAAATTGGATAAATATAACAACCAAAGCTGACGTCTTCAGGGGCTACCAGTTCCGGAAGTCATAAAAGCAAAACTTTTACTATCGTGAGAGCAAGACAAAAGTCTAAAATTGCTCTCTCTGTACCCCAAAGAAATTGCCAAAGTTCAGAAAAAGAATATAATACACAATATACTAGATAAAACACATAAAGCAATTACAGAAGAATAAATACAGAAGAATCATCTACAGAAGAATCTTCCGAAATACAGAAGAATCTTCTGTCTTTGCTTCTGTTTTTTTAAAAACATCCCTATTTAGGGGTTTTCTAGCAAGTTATATGCTAAAGAGTAAACACCGGGAAGGGATATCGCTTAAGGCAATGCTTTATCTCACATAGACTACCATCAATTTAACCACAAACAAGTCGATTTTTACAGTGCTTCCTTTTTCTCACTTAAAAATTTTAATCCCAAATTTTATAGCCTTCCATCATTGTTGTTGTTGTCATCGGCAATTAAGGTAGATGGGCTGCGATTGTTCTTGCTTTCCAGTGGCGCCATGTATGGCCAGTAATTCGACTTCTGCCACTCCTATACATACGTCACATCCGTTTACAGGGCTGACCCATTCATACATCCAATCAATCATCCACAGATCGTAATTTTGACCTGTACCAGAAAATGATCAATTTTCAATTCAGTACTCTTAGAGGTATTGATTTGCTATGAGAACAAGGAGGACATTGTGATCCGACAGATTTAACGTGCACCAGCCACCATTTACAACACGGGGAGTCTCCGGTCTGCTGAATTCGAACTCTCGTTCTCACATACGTGAGTCCAACGCCCTGCCAACCAGGCTATCCCGACCATTACAGTAATTGCTTTGTAGTAATGAGTTTATGTTATATATAAGACATTATTGCGCAGTGAAAGGCACTAAACAAAATATATTTAAAAATTACAAAAATTGTCACACTCTGTTTTAAGTATTTCTAACACTTTCTCTCACAGCACTTCTGTTTTTCAAGATTTATGTTTATTTTATAGGAATTAATTTATTGTTTTAAAAAGTCTAATACTTTCAAAATGCAACAAAAATAATCTATGTGATAGTGCAACAAAATTTAAAAATTGAGGCTCATACCTCTCAGAAAATTTCTTAAAACCAATTGAGCTTACGTATAATATGTATAATATAATTATTGTATATATAATGTTATTGTAAAATGTTCAATATTGAAACTATGTCATGTTTAAACAAATATTTATAAATTTTTATTAAAATAGTGAGGCTTTGATAGCCTTATTTCGGTATCATTTGGTCATTTTTATTCAAAATCTAATATTGTGTTGGTATAATGCTTATGCAAAGTTACAAAGTTACAATAAAAAGAATCTTTCATTAATTCTCCAAAAAAGGCTTAATTATAAAAAGTAAAAGGTTTTCCTAATATCTTGTTTGCCAGAAATTCTTTATAGAACAAAAAAAATTAAAGCCGTTCTATCTTCGTGCAATTTTTGTATCTTTATTGTATATATTTGCTTAAATACAGATAATACAGAAAAATACATAAATATTTTTCTTATAAAGATAAAAGGAAAAATCATTTATTGTTTAAAAGAAGAAAAAAAAGAACCCCAACTGCAAAAAAAATGTCTCAGACTCTTTCTTCCCATTATATTTTATTCAGAATTTTTGTTTGAGCGTTTTATTTTCTGTCTATTCCAAATACTTGCTTTTTATGCGCATATTTTAACAGCACGAATCTATTTTTTGGGGGAAAAACTCAGTAAAATTCAACGAATACTTCGCAATTATATAAGGGAAAATAACGCAACCATTAAGCCACACGAAGGAATTTTTTTTTAAGAAAAAATATTGAAACCGAAGGCTGTAAAGGAAATGAGACTTAGAAACAGTTGTAAAGGTTAATGCCACTTTTTTAATTCTTGCTTGCATTAGTGAAATAATTGTATAAAAAAAGTTTTGTAAAGTACCCATATGGCTCGCACAATACGTTATTTAAATGACTTTTTGTCATTTTGTCAAAGCGAACATTCTTTGAATTCCATATTTACTGTAATGATGTTTTTAAAGTTAGAAGATACATCCCGTATTTGAAAGACTTTTAAATGTTTAATTCAGACCGTAGTGGAATTCAAGATTCAATTTTTTATTGAATTTTCGAAAAAAAAAAAATTTTTTCCCTTTTTTGTGAAGGAGATAACGATATGCTTAAATGATTTCGCTTTATACGATATAAATCAAAACTTGTCCTTTTTTTATTTCATTTTTAAATAACTATAGCTGAATTTAAATACAGCTCTTAACGAAGCTCTTTTCAGCAAGATGATTCAGGATTAGTTTCAAAACCATGCCTCACTTTTAATTTGTTTATAAGGAAATAAACTTTTAAACTCTAAGCTTTTTTAATTTTTTAAAAATTTAATTTAAGGTTTAAGGATAATATAATACTTAGTAACATTTCTCAAATAGCCCAAGAGAGCCCGTTTTTGGTGAAAACAGCACGCGTTTCCTGTAAGCAAATGCTTCCTAGTAGCATGCTGCCAAATAGGGGAAATTCAAGAAATATTTAAAGTATCTTTCTGGAAACAATACAAAGGAACAGTTTTACTAATATCACTTTTCAAACATTGCGCAAATTGTCCTGATATTGACCAAGCTTTTCAGTTTATGTGAAGTACTTTAACTATTTTCTATTACTTTTTATTCCACACAGTTATGCACTGTAAAAAAATCCGAATCAAATTGCGGTAAAAAGTACCGGCACTCAGCGTGCCTGTATATTTTTTAATGAAAAATCCATTTTACCAGTACATGCTACCAAACAAACAACCTGATATGCCCTAATTTTTGCATTAATAAATACCGTAAAATCACTGAATCAACCTAACTAAATAAATATTATATTTTACGGTAAGAATTTATTTTACAGAAAAACGGATTTTACGGATTATACATCCACACTATACCATAATTTTATCAGGAATTTTTTACAGTGTAATTTTGCCTCACTCTTTGAAATCAATTGCAATGCAAATAAGAAAACTTTAATTTATATCATATAAAAGTGTTTAGTAAAAATACTAACTATTACATATAATAACGCTTAAGTTAATGTAATTTGGTCATTAAATTAATGTAAGATGATCATTGAAATTTTTCTTTTGTAAAAAAAGCACAATTTGAAATCATAAAAAAAGAATAATGACGTCTCAGAGGCTTTACAATTTTTCTGACCATTTATTCTCCACTCGTTTATATTTATTTATCGTGTAGTGACAAAGCTCTCTTAGCTGTCAACGACACAATCTTTAACTAAAATAAAGCATTATTACAAAGAAAACAATGCGGCATCCTTAATCTGGATGCAAGTCAATAAAACCAATGTATCTTGAAGATTTATCTGCCATGGTCTCACAGCTTATTAATCATATTTCATTTTCTTTTTCTTAAGATAAGATTTTCTCATTCATCAACTTTTGCGTCATGTACCTTTTGCGCTGCGGAAAAATTATAAAGCTCTTTTGTATGTTTGATGAAGATTTACGTTGTGAAAAACATTCCACTTTGCTTATTAAAATATTTTTATTGAGTAAGTTTTGCTGTATATTAATTAAATACATGCCTTTTTTTGATTTTATACTGACCTTATTTATGCACCAAAGGTATATTTATGTTAATTTAAAAACATTTTTGGGTTTATGAAGAAAAAATATATAACACTAGTAACTAATTATTTAAAAGTAAACACAACTTCCAAATTTCACTTAACTGCTGCAATTCACATTGGCAATCTCCACATGTTTAAATAATTTGTGTTCCGTTAAGATCACTCTTAATAATTATTATTAGAATCAATTTTAAAAATTAAGAAAAAGAAAAACAAATTAATAATTAAATCATAAAGAAAAACGAGTGAAGTATCAAAATTTTAAGTATCACTACTGATATAACAGAGACTGAAAAGATCAAATTAAGGGCATATCCCCTTAATTTGGAGGAAGGGACCAGTCCGTAATTTCAGATAAAAACTAATGAAGTTTGTGAACAATATAAATTATATTGTTTCTAGAAACATTGATATGTTAACAATATATAAACAATTATTAAACATATAGTTTATAAACTATATGTTTAGTAATTGATAATAATAATTGATAACAATAATTGATAATAATAATTGATAATAATAATTGATAACAATAATTGATAATAATAATTGCTAACAATAATTGATAATAATAATTGATAACAATAATTGATAATAATAATTGATAACAATAATTGATAATAATAATTGATAACAATAATTGATAATAATAATTGATAACAATAATTGATAATAATAATTGATAACAATAATTGATAATAATAATAATAATAATAACTGATAATAATAATAATAATAATTGATGATAATAATAATAATAATAGAAAATAAACTATAGTTTATTTTCTACTTGTGTCATATTTGCTTGACTATTTATAACAACCTGGCGAATTTAAAACAGTTGTTTACATATATGGTTTTTTGAAATATGATGCTCTCTTTTGTAAAGATTTAAAGTGAAAAAAAATTCTTGTAACACTTGATTGTTATAATTAGCTTTCCTAAAATCATTAAAAAAACGTTGCCCGTAGAGTTGAGTTCGCACAGCATTAAATAAAAGAAAAGGTAAACTCATTTTAATCAGTAAAAAAAATAGCAATAAGTTATATTGATGATAGATTTTATTTTAAAACTAACTAAATACCTATTTCTCATTCGAATAAAAAAAATCAGTGAAATGAGAAAAACCCCGAAATCAAGCACAAAATTGTAAGACATATACTAAAACAATTATAAAAAATTAAATTAATCCAATTATTTATCTATATATTATTATTATTTTTCGTCCTTGCTAACGGCTGCTTTACGTAATTTGATTAAGAAAGCACGTTTTTTGCAGCTCATACCGTAAAAATGATGATTAACTGTATTCTGTACATTTTGGATTGATGTTATTGTACGAGGCAAACAGGTGATAGTCAAAATGTATCAAAATTAAGCGATTTTCTCTGACATTTATTCCTTTCGAAGGCCCGCAAAGCACCTCTTTAAACACCAGCTCTATTAAAACTTCGCAGTAGTTATGCATTTTTAATAGGTACAAAAAATACTAATTTTACCATACATTAGTTTATATGGTAATGACCAAAATTGCACCAATTATCATGATACCTAAAGTTCTTATTACTGAAATTAATTTAGCACCATTTCACCATTAATTTTGCTTTTAGAATATAGAAATATGTTAACAAGTTTCAGTATGTATAAGTTTATTTTAATTAGTACATGTTATACCAAAATTAATTAAGCATCAATTGGCGACAATAATAGCATGGACATTTTTCCCATTTGACTAAGAGAATTAGAACGATTTTCCATTAATTTTTCTTTTTAGCACATTGTATTAATAAATTTTAGTATTTTCAAGTTTCATTGTTATCAAAATTATTTAAGCATCAGTGTCTTCAATAATATTACGGCAGTTTTTTATTTTTCTCTTAAACGAATTACTACCATTTATCCATTAATTTTTTCCTTACTACGTAGTTTATTTTCTACATTTTACCAAAATTAATGAAGAATATAATAGTATAGCAAAGTTTTACCTTTTTTTTTAAATATATATGTTAATGCGAGAATATATTTTTTTGAGCTGCGCTATTAAACTAAGAGAAACTGTTCTAAAATTAAATATAAAAAGTTCAGAAACATACATAAAATCATTGTGTATCAGTAAACGCTTATAGAAATACATTATTAAAGTAATTTAACAAAAAAGAAAAACTCCGCGATTACTGTTTATTCCATACTTATTCTCCGTTATCCGTAGTTTGATACTTTCGAGAAAAGTGCTAGACATTTTTTTTCTTCAAGGAACAAAATGACTTCTGGGACAAGAGAATTGAGCTAAAAGTGCAAACGATTCTTTCTTTTAGTCGTAAATACAGTCAGTTCCGGAAATATTCCTTCGGAATTGAGCAGATTCTCCCAGGGAAAAAAAAGAAAGAATATATAGGAAATAAATGACCAAAAAGGTGTGAAAAAAAAAAGTTGTGTAGTGAGAAACATGAACCTAAGCGTTGATCATGTGTCGTAAAAGAAGGGCAAACATCATTTCTTACTTCCGACCGTAATCCTGAACAGGTATTTTTGTTGCTTACTTCTTTGCTTTGCCATTTCTGAGTTTTTCTCTTGTGTATTCGTCGATTCGGAAGCAACACATTGCTTTGGGTGTCTGTTACCGCTCTTTACCAAATAGACAGACAACTGTGACACGAAATGACCATTTCATTCCATGCGATTTATTCTAAAGACAGTTTGTTCAGAACACAGCGAGAATTCGAAATTCCATTTTATTCTAATATGTTTGTTTTAAACATTTGACTTTTTCCTATTTAGTTTATGTAATATGCCTTATTTGGCATCGTCTTTTATGAAAGCCAAGATGTCATTAAATAAGATTCTTATTTTTATTTTTAAGAGCGAAAAATGTGTTTTTTAAATCGACTGCACCTTTAGCTATTGGATAAAATTCTATTTATATTTCTCAGAAATACTTGACTTTCATTTTGAATGTATAATGATGTTTAGCGGAAAACAAAAATAAGTGGAAGAGAATTTTTAGGCGCAAAAAAATGTCAGCTAACATGAAAATGCAACTTTGATGGAGCAAATTTTAGTTTAGTTGAAAAATTTAACATGATTTTTTTTGCTAAAAGTAAGCTTAAGAATAATTTGCTGAAATAACGCGTAAAAATTTCTTTAACACACGTTTTCTTCATTTAGTACTTATAAATTTTAGTCAATTAAGTAGTAATAAAAACCTATAATGTCTACAATTTGAAATAAAGATTGGTACGATGTTAAAAATCATAATAAAATATTTTTGTCTGCTTTATTACTAAAAATAATAATAATGAGTAAAAAAAACAAATTAAGGGTAACTTCAGCTCGATGACCTTGACGCTGGGTACAGGTTACTATTTCATTTAAATAGAATTGTGCTTGGACTTGAATATTTCAGTTATAATTAAAAATGGGCCTTACCGTTACATGTACTGTTACTCTATGTTACAGCTCTAATAGGACTGATTAACAAATTAGAGAAGCAGGCAAGGGCATGATTTTCGATATGATTACGCTATGAAATTGCATGACTACCATTATATTTTCTCTCGTAGTATGCCTGTTTAGGCAGAGGGGTGCGATTGTTCTTGTTTTCCAGTGGCGCCATCTATGGCTAAGAATTCGACTTCAACCACACGCATGGGTCACACCCGTTTATAGGGCACACCCATTCTAACATTCATTCATTCATCCATAGACCTGAATCAAAAGGACCTGAATCAAAGAACGAACATGGAGGACTTTGCGACTCGACAGAGTTAACGTGCATCAGTCTTCATTTACAACACGAGGAGTCTTTGATCGGTGGGGTTCGAACCCGCGAACTCTCGGACATGGGCCCAGTGCCCTACCGACCAGGCTATCCCGGCCATACCATTATACTAATTTTGTTTATTTTGTTTTCTCTCTCATTTATTTACTTCTTAATTTTTTTCTTTTGTATCAGACATAGTTTATAGCACCCATTAATTTTATTCAAAGGAGTACGTAACTTTTATCTTAGACTTCTTGATGATACGGTTTCACTTAGTACTTAGGTGCCAATCAACTTAGGATAAATTGCCACAAAAGTGCAAATTATCGCTAGATTACCTTTCACAGACTCCAGCTTCTAAATATTAGACCTGGATAGCAAGCATAGATTTACGAATATACACCATTTTAAAGTTATAAAAATATTCTCATATTTTTTAATAAAATCAGCAATAAAAAAATGTTTCGGGAAAAAAAAACAAATATTAAATATTGACTCACGCAAAAAGTAAAGTTCTAGACCTTTGGTCCGTAGAAAGTCCTTCTACAGCTTCCCCGAACAGAAAAGTTGAGTGTACAAACGGTTCAATTTATGGTAAAAAAAGAGACCCTGGAGGCAACCGCAAGCGCTTCATTTCAACATGACTTTAAAATATACCCCCCAGCTTGTAAAATTCAATGATATCGAAATCTTATTACAAAGTCAAATTTGATTTCTTTCGGTTTCGATTTATTCCTTTCTAGATTATACCCATCGTATAAATCCATTCATAAGTAGGTCTGATGGTTTTAGGGACAAGCATTGGAAATGATTTCTGGAATCGGTCTCTGTACCGAAAACATTCAAACTTTGATGCGGTTAATTTTTTTATTATTTTATTTTAGGTATTTTGTTACAATTTTGATGAGGATATTCCAGAAGTAGAACGTAAAATTTGCCATTTATATTCATGGGCAACAATTAAATGAACCAAATCAGCGATGATGTCTCGTGAGGTATGATATTAAATTTAAAGTTTGTCAGTTTATAAAAAGAAATTCCTTTTCTGTTCCTGTATGCTGACAATTTTAAAAAATCGATTTATTTTAAGTTATTTTGAAATTAACCAGAACAATGTAAATAAAACTAATAAATGAGACATATACTTCCTTCAAAATAGAACAATCTTTATTGCGAATAAATAACATTAACGGCTTCTAACCATATAAAAAATTACTTATTTTGTTTAATATTATAAAAAGGATGCACCAGAGAGCATAGTAATTTTTGTATAGCTTCTGGAGAAAAACCTCTGGTAAAATTACCGTACAGCATGGTAGGATATTTCTGGTAAAAAAAAAATTAAAAAAAAACACTATATATTAAATTTAACCGAATAAATACTTTTTTTGCAGGCTTTAAGATACCATCAAAAAATTTTCCAACTTCTCCACATTTATGAAATTATATCACATATTATAAGAGAATATTTTATTCATAATTTTACCAAAATCATTACCAAAGCACTTAGATAAAAACTACCAAACTTTTTAGTGTTTCCATAGAGCCAGAAGTACAGTAGATTTTATCATATTTATGTAGTTTTGATCATACTCTTTTCCTCAGTGTACATTCATAGTTATTTCTGTTTTAATAGCAGATTATCACTTCAGCAATGACGAACTATGCTATATTGATTCCATCCAAACAGATGGTATGATCTTTCCAATATTGACCTTCATTTTATAATTATTATATTGTATTTCATTGTTATGTAATCATTATGTTGCACATCGAGTAACTGCATACTGCAATTAATTTGTAACTGAAAACTCATTCAAACATGAATAAACAAATAAAATCACTCTATAAAAATTGAAGTTGTAGGTTTATTTTTTTCAAAAAATGGAAACGAGAAACAAATTTCCTAATTGAAAAAATTTATTTCATAAATAAAGTTGTGTTGCGAAATAATTTATGTTTGAAGCAAAATAATGTTGTTGTTTTTTCTTAAATTCAAATCAAAATTGTCTCTTACATATTTTTGTAATTAGTGCCGGAAAGTATATTGCCTAATCTCAAAATATTAACTTTTACTACTAAAGTGAAATTTGTAAGGAAATATTTTCAGAATAAAACTTCTAAACTACAAGGTATTTTAAAGAGTACCTGCATTAGGGATTTTTAAAAACACTAATAATTTATGTCCTATTTTAATTACATCGATTATCTCCTTAAACATTAATGTACTATATTTTGAGCTCTTATTAAACCATTTCAAAATCAATAGTTTTCTGTTTATTTTCCCACATAGTATAAAATCATTAAGCAGCTTTACATTAAGTTTAAAGGTGAGTCCTTTTATTTCAAAACCTGTTAATCAATAAAATGTCAGGTGGTTAATGGATTTTGAATTTTAAATCACACCTATTCTTAAAAGGGTTTAATGCAATAGTATTCTGTAATACATACAATATTTTGTGAATTCATTTTGTCAATATTTTATTTTTAAAATCATCTATTAATGTATGAAGAACTTAATACAATTGTTTTAAAACAAAAGTTTCAATTGAACTATCATATACTGGTGAATGAAATACGGAAATTTGAAATTGATATGGGTTTAACATACCACGTATATTCATATGCATTTTTTAAAAAAAGCTTCAGAAAATATTTGCCAACATAGAAGCACGTTGTGAAAAATGATATCCTTGTATAAGTTGACTCAAATGGAAGTTTCTTCCTTCCTCTTGAAAATTTTATGAACATCGAACTTGCTTTGAGAAAAAATCCCAACTCAGAGAAAAAACGATTTTAGAACTTGGCTGCACTTTCGATTTAACCTTGTTAGCTGCCGGGTTTCATCAATCCAATCTTTAAATGCTCCATTGAGAGAATACAAAAAATTCCTTTTTTTAGATAACTGGTGCTGTAATTCAGCTGATTTCTTTATTATAAATTCATTTAAAATAAGGTAAAATTTGTATAACTTTCAAAAATGCTCATAACAATATGTTTTAAAAATGATTGATAAATTTATATACAATTTATAAGAATTTCACTGTATTTTTCTAATTTATTTGCTGTAATTTAATAGTGTTAAAAAATCACCGTATAAATTCTACACATTTTACATTCGCAAATACGGAAATATGGTAAATTTGAATAAATTTACGATTTACTCTGTATAATTGTAATATGATAATATATATTCATAATTAGAAAAACATTTGTACAGACATATAACCTACATAACTAGCATTTAAGTGAATTTTAACAGACCAATAAGCATTAAATAAATTTTGATTATTTCACTTAATGCGCTTGTTTTTTCAATGTTACGTATTTGCAACAAATGAGGGGACCCAAAAAACTGATTCGAGATATTCAAAAAAAAGGCGAGCGTATTATTTAAAAGAAGTATTTTTATAGATCGAATTTATTAAAAAAATCAGAGAATTGAGCTTCACTGCAGTTTCTAAATAAAGTGCATAAAAATTCCTATAAATTACTAATTATTCATGTCTGTTTTCGTATACAAGTTTCACTTTCGAATTAAGTAGTTTTATTAGATATAAACTCTCAAGAACATTAAGCCATAACTTTATTACCTTTAATCATAATTTCATAAAAATTTTCTTCAATAATTATAACGTTATAAGCTGATGAAAGTTTGTATTCACTGTAAATCATAGTATCGTGCAATGAAAGGAAGTCAGGTGAAAGTTTTACTATCTTGGTCACTTAAAAATGTGAAAGATATTATGGTTTAGCGTTCTACGAAATTTCCGATTGTGCTTATAGATTTCATTTACGCCTACAAACAGAATTTTGTTTTTTGCTGTTTTCAGTTGAAATTGTGCGCTGAGAAAAAATATAGTCAAAACTACCACAATATGAAAAATTTTACTGTTTTACTAGCTCTATAGAAACAGCATTTGCCAAATTTAACCGAAGAGCTTTGGTAATGATTTGAATAAAATTACCTATAAAATATGTTTTTATAATGTATGAAAAATTTTTTGTAAATGTGGCGAAATATAGTAATTGTATTGTGATACCTTAAAACAAACCATGAGAAACTATCTATTAGGATAAATTTACTTTGCACTTTCGTATTTTTCTAAATATACAGTAATAAGAAGTATAATTTCGAAATCCAGAATATTCAATTAACCATTATCATTTAAACGGAAAATTAACCAAAAGAAACCCTTAAATATTGTATATTTTAGCTTTTATTATTAGAAATATGATTTTTTGTGCCAGAAAGACCATACAATTTGGTCATTTTGTCTGAATATTTTTCTCAGGTCAATATCTTTCATTTATTTTATATTGTGCTTTAAATAGGATTAAATTGAATTTGAGTCTTTGATTCAATACCATACAAAAGTATTGAATACCTTTATGAAAATGTAATTAAAATTATATATTTTACAAGAATACGATACAAATAATTTCCATATATAACGTTACAACCTACATTTATTCCATGTAATGTGTGTAACTTAGTATCCTTTAAAATTTTAGGTAAATTGTATTTTTACTGATGAGAAGTCTTTATTACAACAAAGACGCGAAAGTTTTATAGATGGTCATGAAATTCTAAAATCATAAAGCAGCGAGTACGTGCTCCATAAACATTTATGTTTCGTTTTCCTTTACGTAAAAGCTTAATATAATTTTCAACTAAAGAGACTGACGACCATGCAAATTAATTTACCCGAAATTAATGTCACGTTGCTGCTGCGTTACTTTAATGACTCTTTCTCCTTATAACAACTTAATAATTAATTGTAATTTATTCAGTCATGTCGTCACTTAATAACTAAAGATCTAGCGCGAAACTGTGTCTAATTAACTAAAGTATGTCAGCGCGTGATCTTAGACGCACATAATCGAGTTATAGCATGAAAAGAGGTTAAGGTATTTTTCGAGCCTTAAAAACTGTGCTCTAAAATAATAATTATTGTTTTCATTATTATCTTATTGATATATAAGTCTTCAATGATTAATGGAAAAAAATTTAACATTGAAAAATTTCTTTTGTTCATTCTCGTCATTAATTGATTAACATTTATTTATTTATTTTTACATTTTTATATACTTCACATATCTTGTTAAAATTTTGTTGTTCAGTAGGCTGAATTTTTTGATGAACTTTTCAAATTGCAACCCGAAGTAGAATTTTAAAATGTATTATTAGACAGATTTTGCAAATTTACATTAGATTCTATTCGCTCCAGTAAGTAAGATTTTAGTTTTTTTTTAATAACCGTCGTTGAACAGCCGACCACTTTCGGGTTTACAACTTCTAATGTTCAAATTCGCAGCCTTGCAATTTTGAACACAATTCAGAAGACAAGGGAATTCCTGGATCACGTATTAGGAGAAATTTGCATTCGTGGAGGGCTTTTTGATGGAACTTACCCACATTTTAATGACATGGAGAGGAAAACCACGAGTACCTCCCACAGTTATCCTGACTGCTCGAGGACTCTAACCCATGATCCATCAACCACTAAGAATATCGTACGTCAGCACTGTGATCGGTGTGAGCCGGGTGTAGAATTCGTATCAACCAGCCATCACTCGGATTCGAACCTGTTTTACCTCATTGGAAGGGGAATGCTCTATCTCTTGAGCCACCATGACTCGTACGTAAGATTTGAAGCAACTGCGTATGCTCAGGTTGCTTTTAGATCCTACAAATTTTTACGAGTTGTTTATGTGATTTCAGAAAGCTACAAGCATCATAACAATGTATTGTTTTTCTGTTGAAGTCTGATTTCGATTTAAAAGAATTGGCATCTAACAGATACAGATATATCAACGAAAACGTTAACACAAAATGAAGATGGAAGATTAGCTATTACAAAATTTTTTAATGAATCGTGTGGTTTTACAAGAATTGGTTGATTTAAAATTAAAGCTTTTCTGTTTGTCAACATTATGAATATTTAAATGTAATAGGTTCATAAGAAACAAATTATTTATTAAGAAAATAAATATTTAAAATTACTGAATGTATTTCTTTAATTATACAATTTGCAAGAAAATTATCTTAAATAATATTTAAGTCCATTGCAAATGTTTAGTCTTTGTGGTCGAAGTTAAGATGATATTCCGAGACGTAAACGTTCTTATATTACGGAAATTTTCAAGATCTCTTTTTTTTTTCACTTCAGTTTTATGTTTTTTCATGGGTGCAAGCTCATTTAAACAGAATTCCCTCGTGCGCATATCAAGTGATCAAGCTCCAATTTTGTTGAATTCTGTTGTTCTGTTGTTGCGCCAATTCTGTCAGGTAAGGAACGTAACATAAAAATCCGATAAAACATAAACATAAAAACGTATCACAAAAGATCCCTATTAGCGTTTTTTAACAAGTACACGGCCCAGCCACTATTAATATAACCAACATCTACTACGATGTTGATAGTAAGCAACCAATTACAAAAAACAGGGGGCAGTACTGGTAATTGGGTTTCAAAAGATGACTGAAAGCATAGTATCACTTGGCGTAATGCAGGAACTGATCAATTTATCCTACTTCCGAGGTAGCATTTTTATCAGCTTTAAGATCAAGGGTGCAATAATTTTAATACGGCTAATTTTGGAAAACGTTCATGTTCCGGCCTGCCCAAAATAATTGACGTAGCAGATGTGGTACATGCGGTTCATAGATGACAGAAGTGAACAATGACTGCGGAGATGCTTTCGGCCGCATATGTGTACAACCAGAGGCCGACCTAGATTTACTAAACAACTATCGACACTGTCTCCTAAATGATAGTTTCGCTTATCGTATACCTCGTAAATTCCGTAGCTCGCAAAATGTTTTGATGTCAACCTTTAGGTACAATGGTATAAATACCTTCAGATTAATTACATACATCTTAATGCAAAAATTAATCAAATATATTAAGTAAGGCTTATTATTCATTCTGCGTTATAACAGATATCTCCAAATATTTTAAAATCTACTACATGGTTTGTACATAAAAATCCATTTCGATCCATTATGTATTTAAATCTTGTAAATAAAAATAATTGCCGAAGTAAATAAATGCCGTATAGTTAACTAAATGATATATAAAGTAAAATAAATTCGATAAATCTAATTATTTGTCAAAATGTCATTTGTATCAGTCATCCACTCAGTTCTTCAAATAAATTTGTGTTCTCTGCACATTTTCTCGTAAGTATTAGTCACCATAAAACATGATACTAATTTATTTACTTAAACATAGTGATTTGAAATAAAGTATTTAATGCACCAAAAAATGCATCAATAAGCTATTTTTACTTACACCTTTTTGTTATTTCACCGCATCCTATTGTTCTTATCAAAAATTTAAGAGAATTAATGTCATATAGGGCATAAAAATTTCGGTAAAGCATACTGAAGGAGCTTTCTTCAAAGAGATATCTTTTAACTTCAGTGAAGTTACCTACTTTGCAAATTTTAATTAGGGCAGCAAAGTGGATTAATTAAAGGAAATAGGTCTGCCGGACAAAGTGAATATAATGAGATTAAGTGCAACTGCTCTTACGAAAGATCCTTATAGTGTGCCGCAGAATCTGCAAAATAGATTTAATTGGTTATTGACCAGATGTTATCGTATATTAGGTATTTTAAGTTTGTTTACTTTAATAGAATAAAAGAGAAGAAAAATAATATTAAAATAAAATATATTTAACAGTCGCTAAATGTGCTAATATTGAAAGTAAGTTGTACTTACCAAACTTTGTCAGCACCATTTAAATTGTGTTATTTTTCTTAATTTTTACGAAAGTGTGTTTAAACAATACTTATTACTTTCATATACTTCTTGTATGTTGATATTGTAAATTTTAGTCTTTTCATGTTAATTGTACCTCTCACATGGAGGAAGCAAAGCAAGTGAATTGAATATTTCTCTTGCATTTTTGGATGGTACTTCCTGCATTTGGGAGGGAAGGATAAGATAAAAATCTTAAACGAATCTTTTTATGTTAATTCATTATTAAAATTCTTTTTTTAACGTATTATTCAAAACAAACGCGTCCTCACATTTATTATTGACATCCAGTTTTTAGTTCTAAATTTAGATTAAGATGTGATAGAAGGAACATTTTAAGTTTGTTTACTTAACCAAGCGTGAGAACCGGAGAACCGGTCCCTCAACCTATTTTTGAACGAGCTATATAATTAAACAATCTCCTTTTTGTATGTGACCTAAGAGTTCATAAGGATTTGTTAGCAAGATATTCCCAAATTTTCATACGGCAGCACTTCAATTTATATATATATATTCATTAACCCTAATCCTAATAAAAATAGGAATAAAAAAAATATATTGAACATCATTTTAACGAAACAGGAATAAAAGAAATGATCATTTAGGAAAATAATTAATTTAGAATAGAATTTAGGATAGGATGCTGAAAAGAAGCTTAAATTTTAGGTGAATCGAGCTCGATTATAATGGCAGTTTATTCCTTAAAAATGATTCTGTTAAGACTGTAACTTTTTTCCTAGTAGAACATGTTAGAGAGTCCATTGTTCATCGCTACATGCAGAGCTAAAAATTCAGGATTAAATTACGGTATAAAGTACCAGCTCTTAGGAAGCATCATCCGTAAAATATATACCACCGTAAACTGCATTTTTACCGTAAAGTAGTATACCGTAATTTACGATGCATCAGATTTATATATAAATATTTTTAAAGTAAAATATTTTTAAACAATATTTTTTAAAAAACGAAAAAAAGTAAATATATATTAAATAGCACGAAGACAAAAAGCAAGTAGCAGAGTCAAATGAAGTTACACGCATATGAATCTTACAAGAATGAATGATATATATTTCTTATATTAATTCTTTTTATCTCTTTTTAAAATCTTTTCGTGTATTTAGTTTTTTCACCTCATTTTTCTTCAAATAATATTTTGTTTAATGACTAAATAATTGCTTTGAATTCTGAAGATTAACATGACAAGAAATTTCACAAAAATAAAGAAGAAAAACAAAATATAAAAGAAAATTATTAGTGTATTTTCGTGAAGTACTGAAACAAAAATTTGCTGAAATTTTTGATTTAAAATGAAAAAATATGAATATTCAAAAAAAATGTCACAGCATGGAAAATAAGATCTATCTTAACTTTCCAACTTAGCATTTTTTCCTCCCATTTTTCTTTCTTTCCGTTATAAGATGAAAAAAAATTGAGGATTGTGACATCCAATAGCACCTCTGATAAAAATATTTCTTCACCCAAAAAAGCAACTAATCGTTAAATGCTTCCAATGCACAGTAATTAAAGCAGTAGCACTTTATCTTAATACTGTGCTCTTTCAAGCGATGTGAGGTAAAACAGTTTTTTTCTGTTCTGTTTTATCATTCTCCTTTGATGGATTGTTAAGCAATTAATTTTTCAAACGAACACAATTTTTTAGTAAAAATATCTGACTCACTAAACGGAAAAAAAGAAATGACTTTTTAATTTATGAGTCTTACTTAATTTTTATGTTTTTATCTAGACTTTTTTAGTACTCAATTTCTTATTTGAAGAGAAATATATCTGAAGAAAATTAGAAGATCTGGTAGAACGCAAAAGTTTGACATCGTCTGCTCCAATTTACTTTAATGAGAATTTATTTCTGACTGACGATATTTTTATTCCCATAATTTTTAGAAAATAGAAGTTGAACATTTTTTTTCTTCTTCAAATATAAAAGCATTTTATTTTTTATAAATCTAAACTTGAGTAATAAACAATTAAAATGTATGTGGTGTTCAATCACTTAAACTTTGCATTAATTTCCAATAAAATAACGAGAAAAAAATATATAATGATTATATAAACGTATACAAAACATATCAAGCCAAACCCGTCTAATATAAAACATCCTAAGAAATAGTTAATTGTTGTGATTAAAATGTAGAATATTTGGTCATTTGTTAGACATACATTGACTCATGGAACATAAACTTACGAAACTATTTAATGAAAATCAAAATTATGCACTAAAAAAATATAAGATTTAAAATTATTTTTTTGCAAGGGAAACCTTTTGAAAAATTTGATGGATCAAATTATTTAGGCTGCATAAATTAAAAATATTTATTGAAATAATAGTGAGGGTTTCTAACGAAAAACTTCATTGAGTAAGATGAACATCCAACAATTTGACTTACGTTTAATAGCCGTACGTTCAACAACCGTTACGTTTAATAACTTACGCCAGGGCTAATTAACTTATATAAATTATCCCGAAATTAAAGACTGTCAAAGTAAGGAAATTGATGTATGAGCTACAGTTATAGCGTTTTAAAATTATTTATGAGTATAAGATGGTTAAAACGTATAAAATTGGATCTCGATATTTTTATCTTAAATTTTAAAAAGAAAATTATGCAGTAGCTCCAAACTTTTTTCTCTGCCAAATCTGCAAGCATATTTTGAAGATTAACGTAATTGTTTTAAAACTAGTATCTGCAGAAAAGTATTTTTTAAAAGTATTATTAAAAATTTGCAAGGACTATAATAACCATATGAATGAATCCTTTTTTAATAACAAATATTATTAAAAATGCTGAATTGTACAAAAATTAGTTATTTAATACTTTTTGAAGTAAAAATTAAGTTTTCAAAATAACTAATTTTGTTTTCATTATGTTTAAAGTTTTCTACGGTAATATTGACTAGTTAGTGCAAATTCTAGAAGATACGGCAAATTTAATAAAAATATTGGATTTGGAAAAAAAAAGATAAAACTTGACTATAATGATAAAAAGTAGACTGGTTTGTCTCTTTTATAACCGTTTGAGCTCGGTTTCTGAAATGTTGACAGAGAATGCAAAGAACATTTTGTAGACAACGAATTTGAAAATTGCTTAAAAATTTTCATTGATCCGTTCGTAACAAACATTTGTAAAATTTAATTGTTATATTAATTTAGCATTAGCCATTGTAATGACTCAAACATCAGTGCTGCTTGTTAACTTTTAACTCCAAAAATACATCAAAAGAAACATGACCATTTCCCCTAATAATACCAAACAAAGAATATCTATTTTGAAATTTTTTAATTACTATTTCATACCCATTTTTGCAATTTAAAATAATTGTATTTTATATAGAATGTGATATACCAAGACGAAATATTTTGAAATTTTAAAATCTTTTGAAACCATTGCTTACAAGTTATGTAAAGTTTGAAGGCTATTCTTAGCATATTTTTCATCGTAATTATAATGTAGAATTCGCATAAGCTTTAACATCAAGTAGCAGAAGCAGCGAGTTGAAATACTAATTCTAATAATACGGTGTAGGCACTGGTGTATATTGTGTTAGCGAAGAATGTTAATATGACACTACTCTTTGCTGATATCAGCATTTTCAAGGTGGAATTATTTGGAATAGTTGGATCCCGGTCTTAATTTTACGCTGCTTTGCATTTGTTTCACTCTGCGAGCACTCTACTAGCAGAAACTAATTCTGTGTAGTATTCCGTGGAGCAAAATTACCATAAACAAGTAAAGATTGAACTAATTTATCATTGTTTAAAAGCATTTTCTCTTTTGAACAAATATTATCATTTCGTATATCGAAAAGCTTTATTCTGAAGACAATGATGGTGTTAAAAATGAATGTGTGTTATTCTACTATACTGAATTTATAATTTTTTTTATTTATTTTTTTAGTAAGAGAAACATTTTTAGATATACGATACTACTAATATATTTTATTTCTAAGTAATATGTATTCCGTGTGCGTAAGATCTTATTTGTTAAGATTTACTCCTTTCAAAATAATAAAATAATGATTCGTTTGTAAATAGTAAAAATTGTTGTTTGTAAAGAAATATATGGTTAAGGTAAATTTATGAGCATCCCAATGCATCACACGACGATGTAATAAATATTATTTTGAAGAAATACTGGTTAGTAAAAATATTTTTTAAAAATTTGCTAAATTACTCAAATTATCATTGCGATGAAAAAATTGTCAAAAAAGAGCACAAAAAGGAGTTTCTTTCAGGCATGCTAAAGAAAAACTGTTTTGCCAAAAAACAAGACAAAAAAACAAATACCGATATGTTGCAATTTGTACACTTTTGTATGCTAAACCTTTTTCATAACTATTGAATTATACATCAAAACAAATTACATTAATTCCCATAACTAAATTTTCTTACGCTATATTCTTTAATCTGAATTATGATTGTTTTTCCCCTTTAAATTTAGCGCTAAGATTTTTTTAATGAGGGAATTATTTAATTTAAGATTTTTTCAGCATCTTCACCGTAAAAAATAGTTTCCAGAAAATTTAAAATAAGGATTTGTTTTTACAGTAAATTCAATATTTATCGGAAATCAAAAAAAAAGTCTTTGTCTTTTAGTCAATCAGTAGCAAGGAAAAAAGAATCCACAGAACATGACAATCGAACACACTAGACTCTGAAGCACAAAATGAACTAGAGACAGTCAGACAACCTGCCGTGACCATAGATTTGAGATACTGACCTACTCTCTCACCTCTATAATAGTGATGCCATGCTGGGTGATGAAAAAACAATTGTCTATTCGCATGTCGAGCACCTCCTATCTGCAATGACAGACAAAATGTGGTAGCTATTTTATGATTGAATTATTTTAATCTATGTCACCAAATAGCGATTAAGTTTTAATAAACGTTTTCTCATAAAACATTATTTAATGATTCATACATCTTGCCTGCTAGCTTAAAATTACAAGTTTCTGGTACAAATTGATTCAAATGATTTAGAGGTATCTTGTTTTACAACCAAAAAACACTAATCTCTGAACCAAAAATGAACTAGTGAAACAGTCGGACAATCGGTTGTGACCATAGATTACAAATATTGACCTACAATATCAACTCTATGGCCATACTGGATGTTCATAAAACTACTGTTTATCTACAAAACGTACTCTTCCTGTCACAAGATCTAGGGCTGTCTGTTGTCATAGACTAATTGTGGCAGGGTTTGTCAAAGTGCATGTTAGTTTAATGAAATGTAATTTTAAAAAAACAATTTATTAAATCATGTATCTTGTCTTCTTGCTTAAAATTACAAGTTCAAGACTAATTGTGTTAGGGTTTTTTCTACGATTTTAATCTATATCACCAAAATGTAAGTTAGTTTAATGAAATGTAATTCATAAAACACAATCTATTGATTCATGTATCTTGCCTCTTGTTTAATATCACAAGTTCAAGACTAATTGTGATAGGGTAATTTGTAAGATTTTAATCTATGTCACCAAAGTGTTAAATAGTTCAAAGGAAATTTAAATCAGAAAAAATGTCCCACAGTGGACAGATCGCAAAGACATGGTTCCCTATAGAACACCGAAGTCATGACCACTTTGATCAGCCTGAGTCGGAACCGAGGGTGCTCGTTATCGGTCCTCGTTAAGCTGCTCTACCTTAACGTGCTCGACTTCGAACTTAAACTATGTCACCAAAATGTCACTTAGTTATAATGAAAATTTCGCCATAAAGCATAATTTAGTGATTCATAATATATCTTGTCTTCTGACTTAAAATTACAAGCTTCTGCTTTAAATCCATGTTTAGAAATTTCTCCGACGAGAATTCATTAAAAAAATTAACTATAGTAAAAGTTAATTAAAAATATTTAGAATCTGCGTTTATATTATATTAGTATAAAATAAATCAGGAAAATCATATCGAAGTGCAATATCTTTCGCGCTAAATATTTAATCGACATTTGTATAGTGATAGTTCTTTAAACGTAAACTTTTGTTTTAAAAGTTTACGTAAATATCAAAAATAATATGTTTATTTAATATTTATTTATTTAGTGAAAAGGAGGCCACCACTCATTCCAATAATAGTTAAACAATAAATGAGCTTATTAATACAGTTTCAAAAAACTTTTTAGGCTTCCAAATGAATAATACTCTATTCCGGCAAAAATACGTGCTAGAACTCAACTAATACAATTGCAACGAACCACCAGTAAACAAAACTTCTGCCAAACGCTAATGTTTAAAAAATGAAACATCCTTAAAAACACACTTGAAATTTTTTTCACTATTTTTATTTTTTATTTTATTGTCTTTATTATTTAATAGAGAATTTATTAAATGTCTAATTGTTAAAATAAACTTTCCTTAATTCGGCGTTTAAATAGGTGAAAGAAAATTAAAAAAATAGAACCTGTAATTTAAAATTCTTTTATTCAATGAAAACACTGAGTGGTTCCAACCTATGCCATTTATCAAGCTCTTCAATTGAAAAATTGGCTTGATAAATTTGTGCGGAAAAATGGAAAGTTGACGCCAAAATACACAAACTATGGTAAGGCTGTCAAAATCGAAAAATGATTTCTGTCAAAGGAGAGAACGGGAGAACATGGATTCCTATTAATAGGTGACGGGAATTAATGGGTGCGTTTGGTTTGCTTAGTAATTTATGACGTTAATTTATTTTACACCCTATTTAATAGGCTATTGTTATGTCACAGAATCATGCATCATAATTGATTACATTATTAAATAAACCATTATTTTTTACTATTAACTTCGAATCAGAAGATGGCTGAAGAGTTTGGTAATAATAATAAAATAAACAAAACTATACCGAACTCAATTATTTTATTGTATTTTAATAGCTGAAAAAGATTTGAATTACTTAAAAGTTTTGGTGAAAATATGGTAGGCATGTATATTTGTTGTGCATTAGAAACATCTTAAATTGAATTGAGTTTAGATACATGTGGAAGCACGTAATTGTTGATCTAAAGTTATGAATCAAGAATGTCTAACCTATTTCTTAGAATGCTACAGTCTGAACCACCGTCTTACGTGCTGTTGTAATCACTTTTATGCGCTTCCACCTATTATATTAATTTTTGACATCTGAATCAGTTTGAATGACTTTATAATTTTAACAAAAATATGATATGCATGTATATGGGTATTGCCTTTGAACATCTTTTAGTTGATATATAGGTGTGAGTTCGTAATTGTTGATCTAAAGTCACAAATCTATCAATTTCGTTGAATACAGTCAGTTGTAACCACCGTCTTACATGCTCTCACCTTTTCATTTGATGTTGTAACCACCATTACATGCTCTCACCTATTGTATTAATATTTAATGATTGAATGAGATTTGAACCGCTTAATAATTTGAATGAAAATATGGTATTCATGTATTATAGGGTAATAAAGGCTTAAAATAGTGTCTTTGAGAATAGTGAAATTGATTTTTCTTCAATGCACAACTTTTGTCACAATTTAACTACAGAACAAGAAAGTTTAATTAATGAATACAATTTTAATTGCTCAAATATTTGCTATATAATAACGTATATACTAATTAGTAAATTGGCCTATCATTATACAACGAGTAGTGAATGCTTAGTTAAAAATAATTACTATAATACAAAATACCTAGAGTTTAATAAATTAATGATCTCCTCAAACGGCATAATAATCTATCTCTTAGATAAAGAATACGAACACAAGCTTTTAACGAAAAAAAAAAAACTAAACTGTTTTAAGAAGTAATAATGATTCTATATTTTTTACTCATTATGAACCAGCAGCTACAGAAAAGCAAATAAAGAAGTATTTTTAATGGGATTGTTTAAATAATATCTTATCAGTTTCCTACAAAAAATGTTTGCTTATCATTGAGATATGTGAAGATATGGTAGAGAAACTGCCTGGTGAAACTATCATGTGGAATATGACAAGCAAAATAAACTGGTTCAACTAAATGCTTTAAATCTAATTTAAATCATTATAAATTTGTTCGTTTCATTTCATTAACACAACTTCAGACATCTACATTCTTTTTTTTTTACAATTTAACTGTTCATATTTAGTTTTAACCATGCTTCACTTACTACTTTTCAATGTCTCAGATGGGGTAGCTTTGAACAATAATTTCTAAGACGATTTTAAAAACCAAAGTTTCATTTCCCTAATTTGAAAAATTTTTAGCTTTGATTTTATCATTTAAAGAAATGTAAAAATATTTTTAATTCACTGTTACACTAGATAAATTTTAACTCTAAAATTAATTAATTTCAATTTTAAAAAAAGCGTCAGAAGAGGGACACCTATTAATATTTCTTTTTGCTTTGAGAAAAAAAAGTAAGGTTGAAACTACCAGAATATGGTAAAATTTACCGTGTTTCTGTTTCTATGAGTACACCAAAAAGTTTAGAAAATTTTTTGTGAAACTCTTTAGCAATGATTTTATGAAATTAACGATAAAATATGGTTTCATATTATGTGAAAAAATTTGGTAACATTTCGTAATTTTATCCTGATACTTTAGAACATGGCATAAAAATAATTTATTCGATTAAATTTATTCTTCAGTTCAGTTATTTTTGTATAAATAGATGTAAATATAAATTGTTAAACTGCATAAAGAGAAATTTTTTAATATTTAAAAAAAGAGAGAAAAAAAATCAGTCGATCATTCAATAAATTCAATCTGTCGTTTAGAAATGATACATGCTTTAGATACTTCTTGAGCTGAAATTTTTAATGCTATAGAAATTAAAGTATCAAACGTTAGAAAATGAATAATTAAGATTATCGGCAGTAAAAAAATTTCAAGCACGCATAAGTTTGAAAATTTGTATTAATAATTACTTTTTAAACTATTGAAGTATTTTCAGTTAATTATATCTTCAAAATTAAAACAATAAATACATTTTTCCTTTTTTTTATCTTTTCATATTATCTGCTCTTTTTTAAAATGTAATTATGTTTTTTTCCGTTCGAATTACACTTCATAATTAAGAGAAAGTATCTGCAGCCCACTTGCAAATGTGTTTATACAATAATTTATTCAAATGGCTGCAGTTAAATCCTGTGAGTTGAAAAAAAATGGTTATGTGCTCTTGGTAAACACTTTTTCCAACCAACGTCGGATAAATATTCGTCTTTAGGCCAATTATGTTAGGTAAGTACATGGAAATTAAATACTCAGGATGACTTCCTAGCGCGAAAAATGTGGCTAATTGTTGAATTAACTCATGATAAATGCCGGTCTAGGGAGTTAGTATGTCACGTTTCGAAAGCTGTAATTTCGTTAAACGAGTACATTTTTTTAGTCTCTCTCTGCAGAATGTGTTTGTATTCTGTTTCAGAATTGTTAGAAAGTAATCCGAGAGACTTAATTTGATTTTCCACTTTGACGATTTTCACTCCAGAAGCGTGTTTGTTAAGTGATTGCGACGTACGATGTGATTCAGAGACTTAACTCTGTTGCGGTAATATTGAAAAGTAATTAAGTTTTCGAATTATTAAGCAATAAGAAAAGGATTTTACCGTATATGAATAAATAATTTAGTTGTGAAATAATATTGATATGCATGATAGCATAAACTAATAAAATTGAATTATTCAACTTTAGAAGTAAATTAATAAATTTACTTCACTTAAAAACATTTATTGTTTTTTGTCAAAAACATGAAAATATTCTATAAAATTTCATAATACGTTTATCAATTTACGCAGTTTATACAACTAGTTGAAATGTGAAAAAAATTTCTACCAATGTCGGAGTAATTTTTGACTTTAGGACCATTAGGTCAGGTAAGTATATGGAAATTAAATACTCAGGATGACTTTCTAGGGCAAAAAATGTGGTTAATTGTTGAATTAACTCATGATAAATGCCGGTCTAGGGAGTTAGTATGATGCGTTTCGAACGCAGTAATTTCATTAAACAAGTAAATTTTTTTGTCCTTCTGAGTAGAAAGCGTTTGTATTCTGTTTCAGAATTGTTAGAAAATAATCTGAAAGACTTAATTTGATTTTCAACTTTGACAATTTTCACTTCAGAAGTTTGTTAAATGTTTGTGACGAAATATGTGATTCCTTGGCTTAACTGTATTAAGGTAATATTGAAAAGTAATTAAGATTGAGAATAATTAAGCAAGCTTACTAATTATGTAATAATAAGATCTATAATTTTTTTAAAATTATAGATTTTGTTGCTACACATGTAGTGAAAAATGCATAATTGAAAAGTAAATATAACCGAGCAAATAACCAAAATCATTACCAAAGCACTTCGGTACAAATAACCGAACTTTTTAGTGTTCCCATAAAGCCACAAACGCGTTAAATTTTACCATAGTCTGGTAGTACTGACTATACATTTTCGGAATGCCTCTTTACTCGTTAAATTCCAGGTTTTATAATCTCAAGTTACAATAATGTTTGATAATTTTTTTGTAAATTTCGTATTTAACTTCTGTCAGAAAAGTATGTTCGTGATTAAGTATTGATATAAATAACAACTTTTATTTCGATTTTGTATCCTCGAATTTATTCCTTTCGATTGTTATCATTGATCATTGAACCAAGGTAAGGGAAATTAGAAATTATTTCAAGTTTAAAGTTATCTATCTGAAGCTCAGACAGATTTTCACTTATATATTCTGTACATTTTTGTGCTCATTAATAATGAGAACTACTTTTGCTTCAATTATAAACTGCTGTATTTTACTTACACTGTCAGAAATTTCTCGTAAAAAATGGTTAAATAACAAGTTTTTTAATGGTTATTTTACCATATTTAACCAAAACTGTCAAATAACCAAAAATAAAATTTTAATCAAACTTTTAAGTTTGAGAAAAACTGTTTATTAACTGCTTTCACTTGATACTGTTAAACAACCAGAATTTTATCGCACCAACCAGAATCATCTAATGAATCTACTTAGTTTTTTTCAACTGCGTACATATAATAGCCGTGTGGGCTTATCTGTCAATCTCATAACCGGCAGAACTGGAGTTCGAGCCCTTGTGTTGACACCACACTATTTCCCCCATTCCCTTCCGCACATGAAGAATTTCCAGTGTCCGGCACTCTCCAATTCCCATTACCTTACAAAAAGACGAGCTCCTATGTCTAGTTAAATAATTATTTTTTTTTACGTTTTTGAAAAATGCTAGTTGTAAATTTTTAAAAAACTTTATAGTTTTGTATTCATGGTTTTATAACCATACTCTTTGTAAATGGTTTCAAAACCATAAAGGAGAAAAACGTTCTTTACCGTAAATTTTGCGGTTAATCGGATAGACGGACAGCTGCCAGTTATTTCACCATAATTTTAGAATGAAAATTTTTACAGTGTAGGAAAGCAATTTCAATTTTATCATAGTTTTTACTGTGATAAAACTGAGATAAAATATACAATATCTAAAGCATTGCAAAAATCATTTAACCATAAAAATAACAAATTAAAAATACTCTGCATAATAAAGCATAATATCATACATTATTTAGAACACTTAAAAATTAAAATAAGGAAAAAACGGAAAAATTATTTTATTAAACGAAAGAAAACTGCATGACTAAAATAAGTAGGTAATGTATCTGGAAATAGGGTTATATTCGAATTAAATATCAAAATATATCTCCTTTACGAAATGATCGATGATGATTACAAAATGAAATCATATTTTTGGGCGATGCATCTATTTAAAATGACTTGTTTATCAATTGTAAAACACATTTACTGAAGAAAAAAGTTCTTATTTGTCATACAAGAAAGAAAATGTGTATCAGTTTCTTGGCATTCATCCAAGTGATTACGTTTAGGGAAAAGTCGCAAATACTCTGTAAAATAGGTTCTTAATGTATTGTTCATTAGATACCGGTGGCAGTTATTTACAAATCCTTTTCTTTTTATCACTCCTCAAAACTTATGACATAATACCACCAAAAGAGCTCAAGAGATAGAATTTTGTGATATATTTTTCAAAATACATTTTTCTAGATCAAATACTAATATAAATTAAATTTGATAAGGTTAAACTTGAGGTTTGAATATTGACTAAAATGTTTCGAAATAAAATACATGTGACTAAAATTTTCAAAATCAGTATACTTTACAAAATTTAAAATGTTTAAGCTTTAGTTTCTAAAGTTTGTCATTATTTCTGTAGCAGTAGACAACTGAAAGTAAAGTTAATCTTTTCATGCGTCATTAGACAATTATGCCTAACCTATTTATTGTTTAGACATTTTTCTTAAAGAAAAATATTTTTCAAAGTGATTATAAACACGCAATTCAAATTAAAAACTGGTTATATTATGTAAATCCTGTGTTTTACTCTTGAAAAACGTCGTCTAATAATATTGACTAAAATGTTTCAAAATAAAATACTTATAACTAAAAGTTTTCAAAATCAGTACACTTTATAAGATTTAAAATGTTTAAGCTTTAGTTTCAAAAGTTTATAGTAGTAGACAAATGAAAATGAAGTTAATCGGTTGATGCGTCATTAGACAATTATGCTTAACCTATTTATTGTTTAGACATTTTTCTTAAAGATAAATATTTTTCAAAACTACTATAAACACGCAATTGAAATTAAATGCTAGTTTATATTGTATAAATCAAGCGTTTTATTCTCAAAAAACTTCGTCTAATAATTTATACAGGACAATAACAGAATTGCTATTACAATTTAGAAAATATTTATATAATATTCATATGAAATAGTCGGAAAGGTTTTTTTTTATCTAATGCTTAATAACTCTTACAAGTAGTAATGACGATGTTATTTAAAAGATTCATTACCTTTTTCCGATTTTTACAAGATCATCTCAATAATTTATAAATCAAGGTAAACATCTAAACTCTGCTTGATGTGTCGATGTAAATAATTTGATTTTATAAATTCAGCAATAATATTCACAAAATCTTACATTAATACTTGTTCCAAACACGAAACGTCCAAAACTGCTTTCGCTAAGATTCATAGTTCAAGCTATTTACAAATATAAAATAATGGTGATTTTGATCATGAATGACAAATGCATCTCCACAACTCGTCTACAATCTGATAAGTAAATAAGTAAAACTGAATCATATATGATAAGAGGTAAAGATGTATATGTAAAGAAATTATTATATTGCTGTTATTTATAATAAAAGATTGATTGTAATATCGGAAAAAGTATTAAAAATTATATTCTGATGAGGTGCTTTTTTTTTCTAAATTCTCTAATATTGGACCTTGTGATTTCGTTTGTACTATAAAGAATCGCATGATCCAAAAATGAGCAATATATTGCTTTTCCTTAACCTTATCAGTAATATGGTGCTTATCATAGCAATCTTCAAGCATCTCATCAGGTAACAGGTAACTGCAATACTGAACAACAAAATAGCACACATTGGCATAATATCACCATATATTTACAATAGAAACCTTGGTGACCATGACCTTGAAAATAAAATGACGTAGAATATTAATTGTAAATATGTTGCGCTTATTATGCTATGAATATAAATACTAAGTTAACTAATAAATATTAGTTAATAAGTATATTCAGCTCATGAGATTTGACAATGCTCATCCCAGAGAGCAAAAGAAATACAATCAAATGACAGTTCCTGTTAGTTAACACGCTAAACCAATCACAAAAATGACAGCTACTTTGAAATCCATTATTTTTTTAGAGATTAAAAGAAATCATTGAGTTCTTTTTCTTGTGTTGCCAACTCCAAAAAGAGTGTGAATCACAAAGTTAACACATTTCATGATAATATTATTAGTTACGCCACTACAGAAGACTAAAACATTGAAGTTAGACTAAAACATAGATCTTAAATAGGTGGTTTTATCTTTATTAGCCACGTAGCCTCCAACTTTTCAGGTAAAATATATAAAAGCTTACATAAACTTTTTTTTTTCAAAAAGCGCCCTTTGTTCTTCTTTTTTTTTTATTTGCGCAAGAAGTAATCTGAAAGATTACCTGCAGTTCAATAAAAATTTCATTAAATTTAAAAGCTCTCGCGTAGATATGATAATAAATACGATAGACAGCATGACTGAGTCTAGAAATACTTAAACAGCTTTCAATAAACTTCAATTAGTCACGAACTTACTATCAACTTTGGGACTAGAATCATTTTGAAATATCCTGCGGAACATTTAAGGATGTGGATATTTTGCGTTTATTGAAATCATGAAAATATATTTGGCTTATAATTGTAGCTAAAATGCTTAGTAGGTATTTTCATTATTTGTGTTTTCAGACAAAAATCGGTCGAATTGATTGCTTTGAAAAATATTACTAAAATTAATGCTTATTTCTTTTAACATGTTTAATGTGGTAAGTACCATTTTAAGACATATTTTAAAGGTGTCTACTAAAAGTGTTATATAAACGTAAGTTTTACTTATTTGCATAAAACTGCACTTTGCTTAGCCATTGCAGAATTTTAAGACTGAAAACTAGATTAATATGCAACTAGATTAAAAACTTTTAATAGAAATCGAAAGCTAGAATAAAAATAGAAAGTTAGATTAAAAACTTTTTAACAATAACTGTAATTAATTATTAGAATTTAGTAGCCATACTTAGTCACAGTGGACACTTTCCATGAATGTTTAATGCACTAATTAACAGTTAATAGTTGTTCGAAAATAACGCTAACTATTTCATCCAAAAATCTTACCTATTTATCCAAATACAGATTACCGTAAATCTGAAAGTTTTATATGCACCATAAAGATGTCAAAAAGTAACTAAAATACAGAAAAGCCTGATTCAGATTCAAGGAAAACTGCACTCTGCTTAGCCATTGCAAAATTTTAAAAATGAAAGGTAGATTAATATGCACTTTTTATTTTTAAAAATGTACAATTTCCGTTTGCTTAAACACTTTATATACGATACAAAACAATTATTTTGCATAAAGACATGACATGCCATTTTAAAACATAATTAAAATTTTCTATAAAAATTAAAGCACTGAAAAAATGCTTAAAGATTTTTTATAATCTTTTCCGACATTTTAAATGATTTCAACAAAAATCTGCGAAAACTCAGCTTTAATTATGATTTTTTTTAATTGTCATTAAAATTCCAACACATTTTGTCATAATAAAACATAATTAAAACTAACATTTTTTTTATTCGTTTAATCTCGCTACTCATTAAAATTACTTTTTAAAAACAAATCCACTTTACGCATCTAAGCACAGGAATTCTTTATTTTTGTTACTTAAAATAACGAAATATGTCTTTTGTGCTTTTGAACAAACAGAAAATAATTTAAGCTTCCCTTTTATAAAGTTTTTTGCAAACATTTAGTTTCAGTAAAATCATTTAATTTTACGACAATTTTGTAGATATAATGCTTTTATATCGACAAAACGCTCATAATATATTATACTGCTTTTACATAATATTTTGCTTTTTAATGTTATAGTTTAAATATTTACATATTCGACCTTTTTTTCAAAATTATGATTGTTACTGCTAAATTCGTGCTCTAGGTATTTAAACAACGATATTTTTTTTAAAAAAATAGCGTTGTAATATTTTAAAAAAGTAGAGTTTTTTTTAATTGGCTTTTATTTCGATAGAGAATTTGAAAAGAAGTCTTTTGCTTTCCTTGTGTCCAAGACTGCTTTTCAAATGTAAACAATATACAGATTATGTTCAAACAATATACAGCATTCCATCTTGGCAACATCGGAAAAATTAAATCATAATAAAACATATTTTTTTCATCATTTTCTATTGCAAAACAAAATGAAGATGATGCTTCAAAATGGAACACGCTAAATTTTTTGGAAATAAATGGTTAGATAACAGTTTATTTAATTTTTATTTTATCATATTCAAATGAAACAGTCAAATAACCATAAATAATATAGTTTTCAAGCTGTTAACCGTGAGATAAACCGCTTAACTATTTTTACCTAATACTTTTACACAACCAGAATTTTATCGCTCCAACTAAGCCCACGTAAGGAAGTCACTTAGTTTCCTGAAGCTGCGTACATATTATTGCCGAAGAGGATAATCTTTCATTCTCATGCGTGAGAGAACTAGAGTTCGAGCTCCAGAGTTAACCACACTATATTCCTCATTCTCTGCAACCTATGTTGAGTTTTCCGTATCCTGCATTCTCCAACTTGTAACCTTGGACTGTTAGAAAACGTTACTCTTATTCACGCATACATGGAAGCACCATAAAGCTGCTTGACACAAAAAGTGTACTATTTTTCATCTCTAGATGAAGCAAGCAAATAAACTAAATTAAAAATTTTTCACTATGCATTTGATAAAACATAACTCAACCACAACCTATCATCAATGTCTAGTTAAACTTCTTGTTTACGGTTTTTGCAACCTAGTCTAGTATAGTTTTCTAGCGATGGTTTATACCATACTAGCTGTAAACGGCTTTAAAAGCGTAAAGGTAAAAATTATTATTTACCGTAAACTTTACGGTTAACGATATGGGCAGACTGCTGCCGGCTTTTTACCGTAATTTCAGAATGAAAATTTGAACATATAAAAAGTAAAAATTATGCTCAATTTGAAAAATAAAAACATACTTATAAATGGATTTTTACTAAAAGATATTTTCTTACAAAATATGATATTTCGAGATACTTTTTTAGTATAATTATGTAAGAAATTGAACGGTAATTAGAGCAACTGTTTACATTACGAAATTATGGGAAAAAATAGAGCTGTAAAGAGAGAATCTTTTTTTATATTAAAAATTGCATGAACAAATGTGTCTATCTTACACTTGAAATTATAAGAGTATGTTTACATTAAATGATTCAAACCTTTCATCGCTCTTCATACTATTAGAATTATATATTGCAACTTTGATTGTAGCTCTGTCTTCAGATTTAGAGGATCAAAAATCTTAAGTTAGAGAAAAATGTATATTAATTCAGTCAAAGTGCGCTTTTGTGTCCGATGCTGTATATTAAAATGACGCCTGCTCAAACAATATTTAAAATTCATCTATCGAACCCTTCAGATGCCACATTAGTTCGTAACAATTCTAATATTGCATAAAAGCGTTCCCATCTTTTTCAAATATTTAGTTTCACTGCACTGTTTTTATCTCTATTTGTGCTGTAGCTTATAAGGTTATCAAACATAAAAAAACTGCACAGATTGCAATAGAGATTATTAAACAAGAATGAGGGGAATTGCTTGCAATATAGATTATAAAACTTGAAAGAACTGTATAGATCTCCATAGAGGTTATCAAACATGAAAAAAACTGTATGGATTACTATAGTAATTATCAAACACGACAGAACTATATAGATTGTGATAGAGATTAATAAACATGAAGGAATTGCATAGCTTGCAATAGAAATTATCAAGCAAGAAGAAAACTGTATTGATTGCGAAAGTGATTATCAAATATAAAAGAATTGTATGGATTGTCATAGGGATATTCAAATGTAAAACACTGTTACTATTGCGATCGAATTAATAAAATGTATAATACTGGTGTTCTTATGATTAGATAATCCATTAGTTCAAACTCTCTCGATAAACGTTTAAAAAAAATCCAATTTTCTATCTCCAAGTTCACCGAAGTTGTCTGATTTCGCCCCATTGGGGTATTTTTCGAATCTAAATTTTCCGTTCTTTCAAACACTTCCTTTTCTAAACAATTAAAATGAAACTATGATCTATCCCGATGGGGTTTTTGCAAAGAGGAAACTTTAAGTTTATTTAATTAAACACGTTAAACTAGTTGGTTATGCTGAGATACATTCCAATAAAATTCGATTTGCTACACACAAGATCGCTAGAGATTTAAAGTACACAAGATCCGTGTTTTATTGTCAGCCTATTAAATGCAAAACAAATACCTAAGATTAATTATCGGAAAAATATAATATTACCATTTAAACTACTTTTATTACAGAGTGGCTTATTATTGTTAAGAAAGTTCAGAAAGTTTAGTACCTTTAAAAGTTAGAAAAAATAAAATCATTTTGTTAGCAAAATTGATTTCTTTAAAAAAAACACTTTCTTTTTTTGCGTAAAGCTTTCGAATCTTTATAGAAAAGTAAAGAATAATGATAAAAATGTTAAGAGCATTATTACGCTTCAGAGAGTTTATTGCTACTCTTTAGAAAACTTCGAGCGCCACTAAACTTTAAAGATCTTACTGTGATCATTTAGTTTTTTATCGGTATAGAAAGTCGAATTTATTACATTTTTATTAACTAAATATTTGTGTCATTATTAACAAACTATTTGATGTATTTATTTATGTTACATTTTAAAGATATGATATATATATATATATATATATATATATATATATATATATATATATATATATATATATATATATATATATATATATATATATATATATATATATATATATATATATATATATATAAAATCGAAGATTTCGATTGCATTAAATTTAATTAAATAAATTACTTCTTGTAAATAACTCAGGATAAGTTAATAGTTCTACGATCATATATATGAATTAATATTTATAACAACACGGAGAAAAAAAATACTCTCGTTCTGTATCGTAATGACGTCTCTGGTAAAGTCTACCGTAATTCTGGTATTAAAAGCAGAGATATACAGTATTTAAACTATTAATTTGATATTTTTTCCGGTCATCTACCGGAAATTCTGGTTTTCAAAAATGCCATTCTTTTTGCTCCACATTTAATAAAAGTACAAAACTGAAAAGTAATTTTACCGAATAAATGGCTTTCATACTACGCTTTAAGGCTTCAGGATAACATTATTAAATTTTACAATGTTTATCAAATTTTATCACGCTATAAGACCATTTTGTATTGTTAATTTTTCCGAAATCATTAATAAAGGACTTCGGTAAGAACTACCGAGCTTTTTTGTGTTCATATAGAGCCAGAAACATGATAAATTTTTCCTCATAGGTAATTTTAACCACATGTTTACTCAGCGAAGAATAAAATTGGGCTTAAATTCAAGTGATTTTTATGAAAGTAATTTTTACTATTAATTTTCAATTTTACTATTTTTCAGAAAAGCTAAGTATCAACTATTCATCAGATTGAAAGATTTATGTATGTTTGGTTTAATGTTGATCACTGTTATTAGCATTGTCTTACATTATATCGTTTAAAGTTTCTGCAAGCATAATGATGCAATATCTTTACTTTGTTTCATAACTTCTGTATGACTGACTAAGCTATAGATTCACATTTATACCTAATTTCCTGCCACGCTAATATAATTAAAGGAAAAAAAACAGATTTTTGTATATAAAAAGGAATTGGACATTAAAAGGAGCAATACCGGGTAATACTCGGTTTTACCCCGAAAGTACAGGTTATCAAAATGTAACCTAACAGTGCTATTATTGAACTAAATCCTTATTCTTTTTTAAGTTATGAATCTATAGTAAATTTATGAAGGTAGATTGAAATAATTTTTGTAACTGTACAATAAATAAAGCCTATAGCCAACAAATAAGGCGAGTTTAAAAACAAAAGAACATGTGAGGGTTTACATGGTAAAGCATATTTATTTACTCACACGCCCTCAATTAATCAACAGTAACACGCCAATATAGTAGGCCCTTCTTCTTGACTACTGAATCTTAATTCAAAATTTGCCCGCTAAAAAACTCATTTCGACGCAAACGAGATACCTGTTATTCCCCACAACCGGGTTTAACCCCACTCTCCTTTATATGTTTTCTTTAAAGAGCCTCAGAATTAAATTAAACAGATTTTAAATATTTTCTTTCTTAAGATTCATAAAAAGGAAAGTAAGTCATTTATTATTTAATTTTCTGAATCTATTACAACAGCATACTGTTATTACTAAAAATATCAGGAAAAAAACACTCATAAAAAATGGCAAAAACGCTTTAATGTATTTCAGTAAATTTCGATTAGTCACGATCTCACCATTAACTGATTTTGGAAGAAAAGTTTATTTTTTGAGTTTCTTCAATAATCGTTTCATTTTAACTGATTATGCCCTTTTATATTTCAAATGAAAATTTCAGCTGCGAGTAACTATGCTGTGGAGTTAATCTTAAAATATTTTTTATGAACTGTATACATGCATACATTAAAAACTTGATTTTATATAGTAGGGTAAACAAGGAAAATAAAGTTGCTTGAATCTCTTACACAATATTGAAAGTGGGTAATGTTAATCGCCTCCGTGACTTAGGTTCACGGGTGCCTACTGGGTAAAGTTAAATGAACAACACTTCCGCATCCCGTATTATTAAAGTGAAAGATAACAATCTATTCAATTAATATCTTCTTGAAATTATATTTACTTGTTTTAACCTTTAATAATTTATTTTTTTAAATTTTCAGCATGTGAACATAATTAAATCATAAAAAACACCTCTAGAAATAAAAATTGGGGAATATTTTATGGATCAATCCTCAGAATATGAACACGGATTTCGGATATGGATATGAACTATGCACCATATATATTCCCTCTCTAAAATTACTATGCTGTACAGTTATAAGAGGTCACATTTAACAAGTTACTCATCAGAAAGAAATCTTAAAAGTTTTGTTAAAAGTAGTTATAAGAATTTTCCTGATGGAAATCTACTTCAGCATTTATATTGCATTTGTAGCCAATCAGTATGCTACTTTTTATATTTTCGAATTTTTTATAACCGTCGTTGGACAGCCGATCTAATTTTGGGTTTATGACTGCTTATGTTCAACTCCGTAGCCTTGTAATCTTGAACCAATCCAGAAGACAAGGAAACTCCTGGATCAGTACCCCTAGAGGTATGATTGTATGATTTCTTGAGGACTTTGTGACTCGACAGATTTAAAGTGCATCAGTCAGCAGTTACTACATGGATATATATAATAAAGAAAAGATATAATCTTGTCATCAGCTCACACGATTATATTTGAGAAAAAAAGAGTGCTATCTAATATTCCATTAATAAAGCCACAGCAAAATATACCAATACTATTCACTTTGGCTATATTAATACAATGAAGAAAAAAAACTTTTTTTTTAAAAAATAATTGAATGAGCTGATGACGATATTATATCTTTTCTTTATTTTGTTTTCCAGTGTTGTGAAGGTCTAAGACAATTGTTGTGAAGTTCTAAGACAATTGTTGTAAAGTTCTAAGACAATTATTCGGTTATCTGCTTTATTTTACTCAAAGTATCTCGGTTATTATTATTACTAAGTAGTATTTATGGACAAAAGGGGGGAAATGTTAATTTTTTATATAGTTAACTTTACAGGAGAAAAACTGCAGTTATGATAAACATTACTTCGAACAAGTTTCTCTTAATTTTGACACAATATTATATTTTAAATTTTTTTTTCTAATAATCGTACAAAACTTTGACTTGATATGCATCATTATTAATTACTACTTTTAATCTCAGTCATAAGCCTATTTTCAACTTAAGGAAAACTTCAATTATTGCATATTTCGAATTTAAAATTGGGAAAAAAAAGAAGTCAAGATTTATCTCAGTCCGTATTGATTGTGCATAACTTAAGCTGACGTTAACTTCGTCAATGGTAAACTGATATCCTTATAAGGAAAAGAAAAATTCGATGTACAAACGTTTCTCGATAAACATGTCAGACTTAATGAACAATTTTCAGGGTGTTACACGAAAGAAATAACTAATTCTTAACGACATTTACTTTGGCTCGATATTTTGCTGCAAACATGGCGAAAGCTTGTTATTTGAGAAAGAGTTTTCATGCAATACTTAACGACAGCGATGACAGCTACATCCTCTACCGGTATTTTTTATATTCAGATTTAACGTGAATGCGAAGGTACTTGATACAACTATTACAAAGTCGATATTGGTTTTCTGACGCACAGGCTTTGTAGCTGTCTCGCTCAATATCAGCATAAAATAAAAGAAGAAAAGAAGTGATATTATTTTTGATTTTTGCTTTCGTCGTTTTAGGCATTTACACGACAAAAGTAAGGCAAACACAATCTGTTGCAAGCCGTCTAAGATTAATTAGTTCTTTCCGTTTAATGAGGAATATCGCTTATTCTATGCGATTACTTTTGTTTTAATTACTTCCGCACTGCATTTTGCAGTATAATTAGACAAAAAGTTAACAAACATGGTTTAGGGAAGTAGAAATTGAGGGAATTAATTCTTCCTTAGCCATTGCGTTGAGCTACATAACAGGCAGTCATTAAGTCGATAAAAGTGAGAAAGATATCTATCGTCTTTAATTATTTGGAGGACAGTATCACCAAAAACGCCAATGTGTATGAAAATTCAAATACGAAGAAAAAATTGCGCAGAAGAAATTAACGTGAAAACATAATTAAACTAAGAAATTTTCTGATAGCAGTGAACGCTAACTTGGAGGGAATCGGTCACTTTTAACCAATATATCTAATTTAAACAGGTTTTTCCCTCATACACACAAACATTAAAAAATACCAATTAATAATGCAAAAAGTTTGAATAATTCCGAGTATAAAGCTTTTGTCTGCCTATGAAACAACAAAAGTTTGTATCCTAGCTTCTGCTGACCCCGAGTTTCCTGCTCGTGTCAACCTCATTGCTAACACAATTGGAATAAAGAGATTTTATTTGAAGTTATTTTATATTCGTTTTTGCCATTCCGTTCAAGATTGACCAAATTATTCCTTAGACTTTAGAAGACAAAATAGAATTTCATTCGAAATTGAATGATCAAAAATATAGGTCATTCAAATACATAAATTGCACATTTTTTCTGTGGCCAAATAATTGCAGTATGTAACGAGTTTTATAGGTATAGAAAATAAGAATTGATTTGGAGAATTATCTAAATTTTCAGCACAAGATATTAAGAATTGCAACACCAACGAAGAAAATATACTTAATATAAGACATTTGGTTTTTGCTAAGTTTTCAGTTGCCGTTAGATTTCCTCCGTTAGATTGAGAGACCCTCTACCCCTTGGTATTTAGAGAATCTTAACAATTTATAGCATTAATTTATGACAGAATTACTCGTACCTATACATAGCATCCATTATTCGCAAGAAAAATTTTGAACATTCATATATCGTGTGAAATAATTAGCTTTAAAAAAACTGTAATAATTATATATCTGGCAATTATATGACACATAAACGGTTAATTTAATAATAAAGCGTTAGTTTTCTTGCTAAGAAGATAATTCATAATTTCACACCAGTTTTATTCATAAAGATTTGAATGAAAAAAAAACAAAAAACGCTACGATGTATTTTTAATTGTACTTTTTCTATTTAAAAAGTAAATGAAATGATCTGTAAAGTTAAGGTCATTTTTATTAAGAACAGGATTAACAGGGAATAAATTTTTTCTTTTTGCCTACAATTAATTTCAGGCAGTATGTACTGTTATTTCTTTGTGTCACTTCATTATTATTACCTGATTTAGTTAAGTATATGTAAGTAATCAATTTAGCTCTATTTCTAAAGGTTTATTAATAGTTTTCTATTGTTTGCATAATAACAGTTTATATTTTATGAATGTTGTTATATGTAATATAGTAATATACAGTATTGCTGTAATATGCATTAGAATAGTTTTAATGTGTATTCAACTAACTATCTGAAATTATCGTTTGTTGTAACCTTACGATACTTTCAGAAATTTCAGGAATTAAAGAATGAAAGCTGTTATCAGTTTGATACCTATAAGTGATGTCATTGTAGATTAATCAGGGCATTTTGAAGCAAATCATGTTCGACAAACAATGACGCCCCTTACAGGTATTCAATTAAATTTGATTTAAATCACAAAGTTGTTTATAGTCACTTCACTTCTTCACGAAGTGGAACCCAATTAAACTTAAACTTGACCATTTGACCATTGGAATATGTTTATCAGAAATGAATGCATACCTTGCAACATAAACTAGCTGAAAAACCATTCTTCATACGGGGCAAAAAGGTAAATAATTAATAAATAGTTATGTATCAATATTACGGCACAATTAATGAAGCTAAAATAATTCCAGATTTTTTATATATCTTATCATTTTTTGTTGTCCCCAGAGTCATTACATGATTAAATAAAGCACATTCATGGTAGTTAAACCGACCAAAATAAAGATTAACTCTACTCAGTATCAATTGGCATAATGCTGTTGCTCGAAGTCCACACATAGTCATTATTCATTTTACCAGCATTACTTTTGCAATTAAAAAAACTATTGGTTTTTAAGATATTTGACAAGTTCAGAACATAATTTGGGACAAAATTTTCGAAATTTAGTTTATTATAAATTTAAATTTGTTATACTCTTAGCTTTCTGAAAATACTTTACTTTTGCTTGTACTCTAAGTATTTACAAAGTTGTGGTAGCTTTTTGCGAGGTGATAACAGTGGATAGACTAATGATTTTAAATCTTAAGTTGTTAAGCGTAGATTGAAAAAAAAAAAAAAGAAAAATTCCTTATTTTTAACTAAAAATAGTCATTCACAAAAAAAATATTAATAATATTTTTTGTAGTTTTACATATAAACATAATAAGTGTTTATACATAATAAATCAAATAACTAGTTTATTTTAAAATTTTGTAATTATATATTTAAAAGAAAAGTTGTCGAATCTAGTCGAATAGCTTAATAACAGAGTGTAAAAATTTAAAGCCTCTCCTTAGTGAATTAGGGTTTTTTTTAATTAATTTTACCTTTTAATATATATAACTTTTTTTTAAATTTCAATTTGTATCTATAACTAAAAAAAAGTAAAATCATTGGCATTGATAATAATATGGCAATTTTTTACTTTTCTCCTAAGCGAATAAGTACTTTCCTTCTTTTTTTCCGATATTTGCTTTTTTTATTTCAGTTATAACCAACTAATAAAAGAAACTATGCAGTATTACGGTTTCCCTAAAAAGAATAAAAACCTTTTCTCGATCACTTTTTTCTGTACATTGCATATATTTTTTATTTCAGTTATACTTACTATCAAAATCAAATCAGCATCATTATCATCAAAAATAGTATTGAGATTTTATTTTACTTTGTACGCAGTAAACGTTTCAGTAGTGTCTTTCCATTAATTTTGTTTTTTTTAGTTCAGATTGTTTTTCATTTAAATTGCCATTAACTGCCATTTAAATTATTTAGCTTTATTCAAGCGCATTTCAAAAGCATAACCATAAGCAATGCAAGTATGTAAGTTTAATAGCTTGGGTTTATTTTCCAGCTGAATCAATTTTCGGTTTAGATTTAGTTGGATCCAGTCAAGTGACATCACGGGCGTATGTCAAACCTGATTGGTTGACTCACGCAAGACGTTGATTGCAGGTATCCAATTGCTACCCTGGTGACGTGGTCTGCCTATGCAACCTTATTCATGTTTCTCTGACATAATGAGCAATATTAAGATTATCTGACATAATGAATTAAAAATAATTTAAGTGCAAAGAACGTACAATATTGTTATCTATTAATGAGAGCTATAAGGCTAGTAAACATCACTAATGTTATCATTAAAATACTTTTTAGAGCAGAATCATCTATGGTTTAATTTTTATCAAACGTCTCTTCAGAACAATTTAATTTAAATTTTTGAACGATTTTTAGAATCGGGAGATAAAATATACAAATTATACAAATTACGCTCTTTTATACAAATTTCAAGACGTTGACATAAACGGTTCGAAAGAGTTAAAAGAGACACATACACACTAAGTCTTCATTTTATTATTATAGATATATGTAATTTTAAATTAGTAATTTTTTTTTGTTTTAGTTTTTCTTCTTTAAAAATCATTTTCTTTGCTAATGTTTCTCCCTTTTTTTTTTGCTTTCTTAAATCTAAACATGAATTCCTTCTAAATATATTTTCTAAGCTTTTCAGCCACTACATGGTTTCTCGATAACTTGCTAATTTTAAAAAAAAATTTTCAATTCTTTTACCCTACTTTTCTTACAGATTTTTCTAAATAAATACAGGGTTTCTTAGATTTATTTTTTTTTTTCAACTTTTAATTGACGTTATAGCAGTGGAATAAGTGAAAGAGAGAAAAAAAACATTTTTTTATTTCCAAAAGAAAAAAAAGGTTTTGGGTGAACGTGTTTTTTTCTTCCTTTTTATGCTATCATGGATATTGCTTTAACAGCGTAAGTGATCAAATGAAGTGCTATCAGCTATAATTTTGCTTCCTCTTAAAGGGCCTATTTTGCATCACAATTTTTTTTTACTTAAAGTTTGTGAACGATAAAATTAACTAATATGCATATAAAATATAAGATTTTTATGTTTGGTTAAAAATTTTTGTATTTTTTAGTTATTAAGTCCATTTAAAATTATACTAACCATAATAACACGAAGCTTAAAAATTTTATTCTTAGGTCGAATAGTTTTAACGTATTGTTATTTCAAAATGACATTTAATGCATTTTAGTTTCTTGGGCCAATTAGTAAGCCATATTATGTATATTTCTGTTAAAAAAATTTCAGTGTGAAATTATTCTACTTATTCCCCTTTATCTTTTATATTCCGACATTTATAAACCTAAACATAGTTTCTAACTAGAATTAAAACCACGCAATTACTTTAGATTCAAAACTATGCAACCAAAAAAATGTAATAATCATATTAGTTATTTTATTTTTAATTTATTTTTATTAATAAATATTATTTTATTGAATTCAGACGAAAAGATATTTATAAATAGTTTGAAATATTTATGATAAAAAGCAAATTAATAGACAGGAAACAATTTTAAAGAAAAAAAAATTGAGACTATGAAAAAATGCGATGAAGGTTTTTCAAAAAATTTGGATAAAATTCTATGTTTGCGTCAACTGTAACATTTAAACCCTTGCCTACATTATGTCTGCTAAATTCATTAAAATAGAAGGATGATAAATTCTTGTGAATGACGATAAAAGTTTCGATATTGTTTTTGGACATCTTCCAAACAACTTTTCACTAAGCTTTTTGAAAAATGAGCAGGACTTAATATTTTTAATGGCTTTAATAAAAAGTGAATTGTGATACAATGTTTTTTTCTTAAGAATTCTATTAAACTAAAAATCCATTGATTGAAATAAAAGGAAATCATGTAACGTTCAACTAAAAGAAGCTAATAATATAACATTTCATAAATAGTTTTGAATACTTTTGGGAGGTAGAATTGAAATTCCTATTTAGACTAACTGATTTGATAAATAAATAAAATACGAAAAGAAAATGAATTTAGTCCCCTCATTTTAGGTAAAAAAATTACTATTAATGGAAAAGTTTATAAAGTTTCGAAAATTTGCGAAAATACTCATGCATGATCCAGCTTGTGTGAACAGAAAGTTCAAACTTTCTGAGGGGGTGCTCCAAACAACTTTACACCCTAAAACTATAATTTTTATGTGCCTTATAAATACAATTTTAATGCACAATTTGTTTTGATTTACTAGCAAATGCGTGCTAGAAATATTTTATATAGATTCTTGTGATGAAAATAAAATATTTCGCTAACCGACCTGTGTAGGAGTCAGGGAACTAGCCTTGCATGACAAAGATTCTGGGTTCGAATCCTGGGCAAGGCAAAAGAAAAAAATTTCATATTCCATGAGGAGGACATTACATTCCTCCACTCCCTAAAACCGTATGTTTTAGGCACATGCCGAACAATAAATTTTAGAACAATGCTTCTTTTCAATTGTCAATCAATTAAATATTGAAATATAATATGGATAGATCCTATAGCCTTGACAAAATAGTTTTTATAGCCTTGAGTATATCCACCTCCTCCCCAAACATCACTTTTAAATACCTCAAAATTAAAATGTTTCCGATTTATTTTTTATTCTTAAGTGATTAATTATTGGAATATAAATTATATGGATTTAAGTAAGTAATAAACATTAGTTCATATTACATGAAAGTGAAATTACATCTCAAGAAGAAAAAAAACAAAAGATTTCGATAGATTTCAAATAAAATGTTTACGTTTATTTATTTTTTGAATCAATATTTTTTTATCGTAAAATTTTACTAAACAAAAAATCTGACGAACTGTGATTTGTTGAGTAATATTTACTGCAAAAATCACTAAATCACTGTAATTAATAAAACAGTACTGCAAAAATAACAGTACAGTATAAAATTGTAAGGTAAAAAGGTTTTTACGGTAAAATGGGTTTTACGGATGCTGCATTCAACGTATTAGTACTTTTTATAGTAATTTGATCCGGAATTTTTTACATACACATATCCGATTTTTTACATACTCATACCGGAATTTTTTACTTTATACACATATACAGATATGTGTATAAAGTTTATTACTAAACATTTCGTATATTTACCTTTAGTAATAATTTCCGAAAGTTAACTACTGTGCAACCTTCCAATATACACCTTACGCAAGGGAGAATTGGAATGTTTGAATTTGAACCATAATTTTTGTTAGAGTACAGTATTAACGTACAGTAAAACAGTATTAACGTCAATCCAGGTAATTCGGTTACTCAAGTTTGCACCATCCTTAATGCAGTCTTTACGCGGCTCTCAGATGTCAATATCGGTAAAGCGTTACTCTCTACAATTGTTTGAGAGCTGGGAGAAATGAGTTCCATCCTGACAGATGACAAAACAACCATACGTAAAATGCGTAGCAAGATGTATGTTAGTTCGTTCGTAGCTGAAAACTCTCTCGTTGTTTGTGATGCTAAAATTTGGATAAAGGGATGCCAAGTCCCTTGCTGCCCATGCCGTCTGACCAGTGTCAACATTACATGGTATTCTTATCATGGTCATTTCTTTTTTATTTCTAATGCCCACCTGGGTTAACATTTTGTCAATTCAGGCTTATTAGAGTAGATTTTTTGGTCACTCTTTTAAGAGTACCATCTTAGGTTGGCCAACATTGCTCCCATAGTAAGGATAGATAGTACAGAGAACTTTAGAACGTCCCTTCCTTGACCGGGATTCGAACCCAGAACCTTTCTGATGCAATATCAGTTCCCTGACACCTGCAAAGTCCGTTCGGCTGGTCATTAAAAGATAGAGCTTTGAAAAACGAAGGTAAATGCTTTCTCATAATTAGGTAGTGTGTGCTGTACTTTCGCTCTTTTTATGTAAATCAAATTCTCGATAGGCATTATAGTGCTCTCCGCGATTTTAAAACAAGGACCTGTATTTGTTTTTAAAAACTCATCATAACTTTTTCGAAAAGTTACATTTTTTATAAGTGTAGCATAATTTTTTAACTGTAGAATGAACTCTGCTTTTAATTGTAGATTGTATGCAATGAGGTAAATTTGGTTTGGTTGGTGTAGATGACTATAATTGAAAATGATGATGAAAACAGGTTCATAATCATAAAACTTTTATTCAGTAGTAGCTGTACAGCTCGAGATACAAGATTAAAAGAATATTTTATCAAAATAACTTTCCAAGTGAAATAATAAATTTAGCTTAATAATACCAATTATGACGGGCCACCCCCCACAACCTGCTTAATAAATTGCCAGGTTTTAAAAATATTATTAACTGTTTGTAGTGCAGGAGGGATCTATAATTGGCGCGTAATTGAAAAGAAAAGGCTGCCAAAAAAAGCCAATTCAGCCAACCTCGTGATATCTCAACTTAATATTTAAATAATTTGGCTGCAGTTTAATCACCAAAAAGACCGTGACATATTAATGTAACCCTGTAACTGAAATATTTTTGTGGTTAGAGAAATAAAGTAGCTTAAGGAATAAAGAGTCAAAAACATATTTTTATGTTCGATTTAGTTGCAACAGTGAATTAGGGCATTTGTATTGAGTAAAAAAGTTAGCTGCTATTTATTATTAAGAGGAGAATAAAATATTTAGATTTGATTTTTATGAAATGTCATAAAAAATAAATAATTGGTTTTTAATTAAAGTAAATTTGAATTAAGAACGATTAAAAAAATATATTCATGAAATCAAAGAAATTTTAAAAGCCGAGGAATTTGCAATGCCTGCCATGTGTCATAGTTTTTCTGATGAGAATCTATTAGAAATATGACTATAGCACAAAATTACAACAGTAAGTAGTAAATTATTTTGGTAAACTTCACTACTATTATTATTATCTGAGACCAAAAACAATATGATTTAACGTTACTGAGAAAGCATTTACGTGACCTAAAATCATTCTTTCGTTGCTGTTCAATGAGCAAAATGCGCATTGATGAAAAATTTCAAATAAAATTACCTAAATGCGAAATGCGTAGTCAGTTTAGTTATTCAAATAGAAATTTGTTTGCAGGGAGCCACAATTGAAATGTTTGCACACTATTCATGTGTACATAAAATAATCAATAGAACATCAAAAATATCATTTTAATTTTGTATTTCGTCTTAACAAACAGCTAACATTAACATAGCTTAACAGTAGAGAACTATAAGAGATAAGGAAAGAACACTATTCGTTTCCAAATAATATCCATCCATATAATGGAATAAGTATTAGATGATAGTTGAGTTTGCAATAAAAACCTTTGATAATTATCTCCAGTATAATGTAGAATCTAGAAATAAATAACCAGCTCTTAGTGGCATTTTCCTTTTTTCGTTATGGCTTTGTAAACAGTCAATAGATTTTGTTACTTGTTTAAGGATTTATTTACACGCAAAAGTAGTTATAACTATTATGTATCTATTTTTGTGGAATGTTCTATCACGAATGAACAAATGTTATTTGTATCAACTTTACTTAATCAATATTGGTTTTCTAATGTTACGTGTGTGTGTTGCTTTTAAGTTCTACCTTCAAACAGACAGGAAAAATAAGTAAAACAATAGAAGCTATTATTTAGTGGAATTATAGAATAAATAAAATAAATTGGTACGAAATTTTTTTTATTTACATGTACTTCGATAAAAAAAAATTCCTTACGCACCGAGATGATTTTTGTTTTATTTTATTGCCAGAATTTACATTGGAGTCCAGCTACATCGCCTTTACATTTTGAACCAAACCCAGAAAACAAGAAACCTCCTTGATAAAGCATTAGAGAAAACTCGACTTCTTGGGGGACTTTTAATGGAGAAAAAAAAACTCATAAAGCTACCACAGATAGTCCAATGGCAATTTATTTACCACTAGATATATTTTAGGCTAAAACAGTGGCCATTTCAAAAAAGCAATATACGAATCGTGAGTTATCACAGAAATTCGAACATAAGTTAGCTCGCAGAGTTCCGAGCACATTACTAACTAGCTATCTCGACTCACCTAGTTGATTGGTCTATTTCAGGTTTTTAAATATTGCCTTAATAATGCTCCAAATTGAAATAAAAAAAAGTTTTAATTAGTGATTAACTTTTAAGCAGTAATGCAAATAATGTTAATATTTTTTTAATAGTACCTAGTGATAGACATGTAGTTGAAGTTACGTGATTTTTCAGAGTAATGAGATTCGATGTAATATATCGACTAATTGAGATTCGAAGTGATAATCCCCCCAATTGGTGATCATGGACTCTTAGAAAAGGAAATTCTCATTCACGTGGAGCACCACTGAGTTACTCAACACAAGGAAAGTTTAGTATTCCTTTAGATGGCATACATGATGGATGGCAATACTAGAAAAACTAATTAACACTAGGTTGCCTAAGGAAGTCATTTTGACTGCTTTTAATTTCAATTAGAAAAGCAATGATGTAATGACACAATTTCTTAGAATTTTGTATAACATATAATTTTTTTATTGTTAAAATTTACTAATAACTTGTTATGTAACTCTACGAATATAAAAAATATTAAAAATTAATTTTAAACAAATTTCTCTACACATTATTTGTTCTTTTACAATCCAGTCATTTTGACTGCCTTTGAGCAATATAAGTATATACTAAGTTTCTGTCTTCCTAGTGTTAAAGCACATTCTATGGTTCATTTGGCGAAACACAACTTAACCACTACTTAACTCTAATATCTAATACCTCATAGAAAGTTTGGCATAACCTAACTCCATTATCTATTTAAATTTCATTCTTGTGGTTTTCTAAGTATACAAGTTTTTATCGGTTTCGAAACTATAGAAGCAAGAAATGGTCCTAATTGTAAACTTTACGGTTAATTGGATGGACGGATTGCTGGTGATTATTGTACCGTTATTTTAGAATGAAAATTCTATCAGTGAAACATTGCAATCATTTTTGTAATATTCTGATAAAATAATTCTATAAAACAAAAATATTTATAATCTGGAATATAAAATATTAGCAATGAAATTAGCTTCTTGAATGCAAGTTTGTTAAATACTAATCATAAGAAATAATTTTTAGAGTGGTTATTTAAAGTAATAAAAGACTCGAACGTTAAAATTTTTTTTCAGGTGTTACACTATCTCATCTGGCTTCAATTCATAACTGGAAACTAAATATTTCTGTGCGAAAAAAGACAATTTTACTATAGTACCACATAGCTTCAAGTAACAGTTAACTGTACCATTATCAAAAATGTCCCGAACCATTTAAAATATGATTAAACATAACTAAAATAAAATTAAACTATTAAAGTAACTAGTATAATTACTTTTATTTCCCCATCGAACTATTTCAGCTATGCGCAAAGGCGAAGAACATTAAATATTTTTAAAAATATCTTGTTTTTCACAGTATTTCTGTGTTTTTATGTTGAGTTTGTTATAGTACTTGTTGTTTTTGACTTATTATTTTTTCAAGTGTTTTATATATGGCCACAAAGTAATCACTAGAGCATAGAATACAGTTTCATTTCAAAACTTCCGTTTTCAATTTTTATTGTTAGTTTTAACGGAATATGTTTAATTGGTTATGGAATTTATGTGTATTTAAAAATTAACTCTGATTCAACTTATTAAAATAGTTATAAAATTTTGTTATTAAAAAACCTCCCATTAATTTTATTATTATTTTTTGTTGAAATTAAATCATAAATGTAAGGAGCAAAATCCAAAAAAATCAAAATATCAGAATAAAGTTTTATGTGAAACAAAATATTAGAATATTGAAAATTTATTAACTAAAATTTAAATGGCCACAACGATTGAACTATTTGAATTTGACAATTTGAATTAACAATTTAAATGGCGAAAAAAGATTCGTTATTAATTTGTATTATCCCATCTAGTTTATTAAAAATTAAGCACTACGAATAATAAGCAATACTATCATGCAAAAATTAGTTCTACTTATTTATTCTTAACATTAGCTCAAATAGACTTTATTCGTTCCAATAGCTGAACTTCATTCATAGGAGCAACTTCTTATAGTTTTTCTTTACTATTTCGTATAAATTTTCAATTGGGTGAGTTGGTGAGCTAGCTGACTACGGTAGCACGGTAATTTTTTATTGCTTCATCCAGATCTTAGTTGATTTTGATGTATCAGTTAAATCTAAGTACTCCTGGAAAATAAAATTATTCTCAAATGAGTCTTCTGATGATGAAATCATGTTGTTTTCGGGAATCTTTTAATAAATTTATGAATTGGCATTTTTTCTGAGGACGGCTCATTCATGGCTCATGAAACTTCCATACCATTTCACTAGCTGCAAACTTTATCGAACTCTAAGGAGAAGCTCTTTATTGAATACTTCTTGTTTCATCCTTCGAACTCGAACACCTTGATTGTCGTAAGACTAGAACATAATTTTGTAACTAAATGATATCTTTTTCCCTAACAATCAAACCCCACAGCAATCTTAAACAGCACCATCCCATTCTTGTAAGCTTTTATTTTGCATTCAAAAGCGATTTTGTTTTCCGAACAAAAGTTCAAAAATAAAGATTTATTTAGAAATGCTTTTCTTTCTTTCCATATTTTAGGCAAATATTGCACCTCCTACGATTTTTTTAAAACTATAACCTTCAGTTTTCCGTACTCTTTGGCATCCAATTGGAACGCAATCCCGATTGCAACGTTAATTTCTAAACTTTCAAATTTTTCGATATTTTTACAAAATTCTACAAACGTTTGATTAAGAATAATTTAAATAGTTAGCTCTATATAAAAAAGATAATGTATACTTAGTGGTACGTAGACTTAAGCACAAAAGAACGTGAATAAAGTACACATAATGTACAGAAATGGACATACTACGTTTTCAGTTCTCTAAAAAAACTTCTTCAGTATCTGAACACAAAGTGACTGTGGAAGAGTAAAGATATAAACACGGGCAAAGGGATTTATCCAATCAGGACAGAGGAACAAGTTTGAAAAATATAACAAAAAGAAGAATAAGATAAAGGTATGATAGGGAATTGAGGGAACACCGGGGGGGGGCAAAAGATTAAATTAGAATATATTTCGAAACATTGAGAAAGAGTGGAATACTAGAAGGATAATTAGCTTAATTATTAAAATCCTTCAAAAGTGACTCCCAGAAATCAAGTTTGGAAGATGAAGAGCACTGTTGAATGATTTTCCGTAAAAAAACTTAAACTCCTGATTAAAATTCCAACTATGACGGGTGATTGAAGATCGCTTAATATTCTGATTTTAGGCATTTCTATCGTATTCTTTAGGTCGCAGTTTAAGGTTTATTTATTTTAATGTCCATGTTTTTAAGTAAAAGTTTCTAATAATTTTATTGATTTCATGAATGGAAAACTAGTCACGCAATCCATCAAACCTTCTAACTCGAACTTTAAAAACCTTGCTTGTTTTACACTGTTATCCGAAAATCAATCCCCAAAATTTTAAGATTTTTTTCTAAATTTGAGTTTATAGCTGTTTTTCCTCACGTCAAAATGCTGCATTTCACCAACCTTAAAGACCCTTTTACTGATATAAATAGCCGGGTCATCTATCTAAAATTCTTGTCAGTGTGATTTATCATGTATCGTATATTGATTGCGAACATGTTGCGAGAAACTTCTAAGAGAGTCAGTGTACATCATCAGAATTAAACTTGCACAGGAATCTATGCCCGGAAATGGCGTCGGAATTATCGCTCGGAAACGTAGCTAGGAGCGTTTTCCTATTATTCATAATAGGAAAACGCTCCTAGCCACGTTTCAGAGCTTATGAATAGGTTATAATAGGAAAGCACACCAAGTCGCCTACGATGACATTTCAGAGCATGGATTCGGAATATGTATAAATGTAACAAAAAATTTGTCTCCCGGTGTAACCAATACTTGGGATATATCTCCTTCCACTCCAAGTGTACAAACGCTGTACTGAATCATCATGTATTCTGGAAATATTATACAGTGAAACCTCTCAGGAGCGACTACTCTCTGTAACTAAAAATCCACTGTCGTGTACCACAGTTAAATGGTCATTAGTGAAGATCGGTCGTTCCTAGGGGTTACCTTCATTGACTTCAAAAATGAGATAGAAGGGGCATATTTTTTTGCAAACGATTTTAATTTTGTACAGTGTCATTTTCTCAATTCGGAAATGTCATTTCTGTCGGGGTTATGAAAACTGGATCGATAAATAAAATTTATCGTCAATAAAAATGACCTTTATTTATGCGTTTATGTGTAAAAAGAAATTTACCAATTATAAATAATATCCCCTGAGTCGCCGTTGCTCAGAGGATAGAGGGTTTGCCCTCTAATGAGGTGAACCGGGTTCGAAATCCAGCGAATGGCTGGTTGATGCGAATTCCACATCCGGCTCTCTTTGACCACAGTGCTGACTTAAAATGGTGACGTGGTGGACGGATTATGGGTTAGAGTCCCCTTTCCATTAGGCCAACCGCGAGAGGACTTCGTATTTTTCCTCTCCATGTCCTCCACAAAGACAAATTTCTCCCACTACTTGATCCATGAGTTCCCTTGTCATCTGGATTGGGTTCAAAATTGCATGACTGCGGAATTGAACAGTAGTATTTCGCAAATTATAAGTTGGGTCTACTGTTCAACGACTTTTATTAAATCCAATGAAATTACGAAGGATTATAAATAAATGAACAATTGTACGTAAATGAACAATTTTGTTTTTTGTTGAAGTTTGCATTTAGTTTTATATCTCAAAAACTAGTTGGCTTTAAAGAAATTGAGAATAGGTTTGTTTGTTTGAGATGCTTAGTGTTTTTCTAAAATAACTTTTTTCTCTAATTTAACTTTCAATTCTGAAAATAAATCATTTATAGCATCGTCCAGTGTACTCTGACTGCATCCCAAGGTTGCAGAACTCTTTCAGAGGTCATAAAAGAAAAACTCTTTAAATAGGAGCCACTCACGAATATTTTGAACCTACTCATTATGCATTTGAACCTACTTATTTGTTTTGTTAATATTTTTTGTTTTGAAATTTTTCATGTTTTCTTATTTGATCTTCAACCGCATTTGATGCACAGGTGACCCCATTTTCTTTGATGATCTTTCCTAAAGGTTTACTTCAACACAAAGTCTATTGAAAAATTCCGTGGCTCCTAAAAGTATTCGCAAATGGAAGAGGTCGCTGCATAGAGGTGGTCGTTCCAGGAGGTTTCCCTGTATAGGATATATTACCCATGTTTTAGGTTTTATATCGCACCTATGAGGTTGCTTTTCTGAGTATCGTGAAACAAATTAAATCTGATATCTGAAATTCACTTTCTGAGTATTCTTGACATTCTTAAAATACTTTATCATTAATTAGTTTGAAACACTAATCCCGATGTTAAAAAAATATTTTACAAATTCAAAACATTAAAAGGATAAGTCACTGTCAACAAAAGACCATAAGTTTTCCAAGATGCTTATTTTGCTTTTAATGACATTTTATACTTGCTATCTCGACTGATGAAAGTAAAACAGATGTATTTTTGTTGCTTGAAAGAAGAAAAACACAACTCGCTCTTTACAAAAACCATTAAAAATATTAAGTTTCATTCATTTTTCATTCCACTTTGAGAAAACAAATTGTTTGGAAAGCTTCCAGAGAATATTTTCAAGTTGAAAAAGTAAACTATTCTACTGTTTTTATGCACTCGAAAAACATATTTAACAGTAATTTAACTGTTGTGTATAGTATTATAAACATACTCATGTTTATAGGTTTTTTAAAAAAAGATATTTATTTTCTTCGCATTTTGATATATCATTATATCCAATAAAAAAATATTTTTTTGAATGATAATATTAAGATTACTTAAATATAGGCATAATAAGATTATTTTTCATATTCAATTTCATAGAAAAGCATTATTTTGATATAAAAAATGGATATAATTAGCTAGAGTTTTTAGAGGAAAATAAAGTTTTGCGTTTGAAAAAAGCGCTGGTCTCTCTCAAAACGTTTTCTTTTTTTCTTGCATAATATAATTAGAAAAAATATTAGAAATTAAAGACGCATATTTTGACAAATAAATAAATAAATAAATATATTATTATTAATTATATTGCTGGCTAATTATATATATATATATATATATATATATATATATATATATATATATATATATATATATATATATATATATATATATATATATATATATATATATATATATATATATATATATATATATATATATATATATATATATATATATATATATATATATATATATATATGTATATATATATATATATATATATATGTATATATATATATATATATATATATATATATATATATATATATATATATATATATATATATATATATATATATATATATATATATATATATATATATATGGGTGATGCGCTTTTTAAACATGACAATTCGGAGCAAAAAATTTCTTCAAATTCAAAGTCTTCAAAATAATTTAAAAATTTTTTTGTATACTTCTTTAGTTACATTTATTAATATATTACAGTCAGCAGTGTAGTTTATTGACATTTTCTCCAGAAAAAAAAATGAAATAGAAATTCACCAAATCTTGAATGCAAGGAAAATGACATATTAGCTTAGAAGTTTACAAAACAGTTATTTCAAGTTAATAGTAAGTAACTCAAATTAAGCCATTATGTTAGATGGACAATAAATTGCTTAAGTTAATTCTTTTTATCCACTGTAGAACAAATCAATTTTTTTTTGCTGCTGATATGTACAGAATAAAGTTGTGTATAATAATCAATCATTAAAAAAATAAATAACTTTGATTACATCCAACTATATTACAATCGTACATAAACTTGGTATTTGCTTAATATTTTCTTTTCCTTCTTACAGTTTTAGCAGTAAAAAAAAATTGGCAACACTTCAATGTCTTCGAATTAATAAGCCAGGATAATGACAAATTCGTAATTTTACGGCATATAACTTTACTTTAATTTAATATTTTCGCCTAAGACGTTTACATTCTGCAGAAAACAACAGGATTTCTTAAAATAACTCTAAATCTATGTAGTTTATGTCATTAATGACTTCAAGATGCCAGGAAAATGACAACACAAAAACCTACTCATCTTGGAAAATTTTTTGAAATAGATTTTGAACCAAAAAATTGGCTCTTTATTCATGCAACAAGACATGTTCATATAAGAGGGTACCTAATCAATCTATTAGCATTAGATATTGATTGCTGGCTCTATCGATTTTGGTTATAAACCACTAAATAAAAGTTGCCAGGAAAATGACAGATTTTCTTGTGACAAATAAATTATATACAGAAAAAATTATTTTAAACGAAGTTTTTGTAAATAATACCCTCTGCGTATATTCTAGAAATGCTTACACCGGTTGAGATAAAAAAAGTAGATATTGAAAAATGTATGGGAAGTTTTGAAGCTAGTTATTATTGAAAACATTGTTTGAGACATGCCAGGAAAATGACATTTTGAAGTTCAATTAAATTTTTTAACTGTACAAAACAGTCAATGCTAGTGCATAGTCATTTTAAAATACTAACAGAAATGCAATTTATCAATTATTTTAAAAAAAAGTTCTTTAAGTATTATAGTATTAGATCTTGGAACAAGGGACAGTGAATTGTCATATTTCGTGAGAATCACTCATGTCTTAGACTTTCATTTTCAGTAAGCCGAAAAACCTTGATAGCTGAATGCAGAATAAAAATGTATTAAAAATCATGTGCATAAATATTAAAATATTAAAAAATTCGAAAAAAAAGAATCATAGCATTTCAATACCTTTAAATTATGAATATACAACCCAAAACAGTACAGTGTGTGTAAGGTGGCGGAGTCGTAAGGACTAAGGATCCACAATTCTATGAGCAACTGTATGAGGTTATCATTTCTCACCAGACGTTTTTACATGCGTGGTAGGCTGGTATCCATCCATTCGAAACTGAATTGAATTCAAGCAGGGAATTTAGCCCCCGAGGATTGTTCTTTAATCCCGCGTACCAAGATCATGCTTAATGATTGGTCATAATGGCCGTAATAACTTTACCTGAATCAGAATTTTAAGTTTAATTCTAAAATAGTGGATGCCATGTTCGGAAATTATCTCTCTCTTAATTTATTAGTATTACATGACGAAAAAATAATTAAAAAATAAGTTAAGGTTATGTAACTAAAAGTGTGATTGTTTCTTTTTCTTTGCACGGCTATCAGCTGCAAATGATGAAAGTTTTAAATATAATCAAGTTGAAAATATTATGCACACAAGAATAGAATTTGAATAGGAAACACAAATTGTTCAATCACAGTTTAATTGTTATCACATACTGTGGCTTATGGGATGTGAAATACTTTGGATCAAACTACGATAAGAGTACGGCTCAGGGGGAAGATACATTTTAGCCATTTTTACCGAAAAATGTTTCAAAACAAAAACTACAAATAAACAGCAATTTTTATGGAAATAATTACCATAAAATCCCTAAATCACTGTAATTTTAATAAATATTACTGTAAAAAATTACGGTACAATATTTGACGGTAGAAATGGGTTTTACGAATGATGCACTCAAAGTTCTGGTAATACCGCAATTTGACAAGAAATTTTTTACAGTGGTGACAACAGAAATCTTTCCTCAAGCAATTTTATCGGATATTTTGTGGTGTTGTGAACATTACTGAAATGGACAATGACATATTAATATAAATAAAATTAAATTACACCTTCACCAATCACAGCGTTTTTGCAACATTTAAACAACTGAGAGTCTTAATGTCTTAATATGTCGTCCAATTAGCCTTTGTGTAGTGAATATTTGATTTTGCCAATAGAGTTTCAACTTCATTGATAGATACAACGAATCACATGTTCTGCGGAATCACATGTTCTACCACACCATCCACATTATAGCCATAACTAACGGATAACATTAATCTTTCATCATTTTGCTCAGTTAGCTTTTTTGTGATACTAAACATATAATTAAAATTTGTAATGATGTATATTCTTATTTCAAGTATACAGACGCAACAGATATCAGTAATACACAAAATAAACAAATGTGATTGTATATTTATTTGTTAAAGCAAATATACGAATTTTTTATTTAGTCCCATAAATTAGTTTGTATAAGCACAATAAGTAATATTGGTTTGTATTAGTTTGTATAAATAGCACATACTACTAAATAATTTTACAATTAATGTAGCAACTTGTTTTTTTTCCCGCAAGTTATCATAATGAAACATTTTTAAATACAGAATAAAATAGTATTTCTCCATAGATTTAATATCTGTTTCGCTCAACTAATTAATCTATGTTATGCTTTTAACCATATTAGCAACAGTATGTCTTCAAATTAAAACCTAGATCTATATGCGATTTTAACAAAACTTAACTAGTTTCGGTAGGTTTTTCCCTAAATAATAAACATTACTTTTTTATTTATGTTTATAAAATAAAATGTACAGAATAGTCTTAGTTAAAATTTAGATATTATTATTGCTTATTATTATTATCGGAAAACACAGTTACGAAAACATAAGATCATTTTTGATCAGTTATGTTACAAAAATCAACGAATAAAATAAACCAATTATTTTCTCTTATTAAAATCCAGATCAAATATAAATACTATTTGCATTTTCATTAAAGTTACTAAAATGCAATAGGCAGAAATGCTATTCTAAAGCAATATACGATTTGAGATTCTTTAAAGAACACTAATATTATTTTTCCGACATCCACTTCTAGCGCGAAGTTTATTTTTATACCTATTAGCACAAAAAAATTGTTTTTCTCTTAGAAGGCTTCAGTCCTTAGCCTTTCTTAGAAAACCCTCTTAAAAAGATCTATTTTAAACCTTTCTTAGAAAGCCCTTCTAACAAGATATTTTCTTCCTATACTATAATAAAACTAGACGATCTTGTCAATCGAGGAATTACATTTCTCTTAAATTCAAATATAGATTCAATAGAGCAATAAAAACAACTCCAAAATATAGGATTAAACCTATACTGTAAGAAAATCAATTTTTCTTCAAATGTACTCTGACCGCTTTAAGAAGACACAATAATAGAAAACGACAAAATCTCTTCACCATGATAGAAATTTAAACAAATGAATACTTTATGTAATAAACATTATTTCAAAACTGCGAATTTTCTTCTAATCTCTCTAAGCCAATTCACCATTATGCAACCCCTTTGGACTCATAATTTCTTCCCATATAACTTTAAAAATGTCACTTTATTCTCATTGTGACCGTAATTTTAGTCCAGGTTCGCAAACTTTAATCTGTTTCTCACAGAAAAGGCTATCAGCTGAAACATACGATCAAAACACTTTCCCTGATCCTTTGGTTCTAAAAGCTCATTTCGTTAGTCTTTTAATACCTCCACAGACGATCAGGGACCAGCAAGTGTGACCCAGAGCTAATTACGAATCTGTAATAGCTTTCGAGAATTCTATACTCTGATTTCGAACAATGAACTGCTCAGTTTAAGATCAGCACACTGCTGCCTATTCCTCAGAGAGGTTGTTGAAACCTTTGGTAAAAGTTTTTGGACAAAGAATTTGTTTTATTGTTTGATTAAATGAAAAGGAAGAATACGAATCGAAAAGGAAATGCTTTAAGCATCCTATATAATAATGTTACAAAAATAACATTATTACATAGTATACTTTATTGAGTTTTCACTCTGAGCTTAATGTTTTGAGTTATTCAAATTAACTTACATCCTTCTACGATTGTGTTTTTTTTAAATAAAAGCTAACTTTTGCTATGTGCTTGAACTTCAAGATTTTTGAGAACTTTAAGGTGAATATCAAGCTGAACTTGATGGTTAAGTTGAAGATTTTGTGTTAAGAAGCTTCTAGATTTTTTTAAAGTCATGCCTCTATTCGCAAATGTTGCTTTAAGAATGAATTAGCAAATTAACATAAGAAACTTGTCAAGGAATGTTGTATGGTCAAATTAAAATTGACTGCAAGCAATAAAATTTTTATCAGGCAAGCAAAGTATCATGATCTCAATAAAACACGCATATTTTTAAAGATACATTTCCATAACTATAGAAAAAACGGCGATATATTTGATTCTTCTAAGAATTTTAAATTTGAAAGCATTTCGACAGAATAATAGAAAACTTAAAGTGTAGTTCTGACACACAAAAATCAGTATCATTTATGGAAATAAATGCAAAATTTAATTATTATACCAGCATTTTCCTATTAAACCAAGTATTTTAACAACAACGGCAAGCATTAAACAAAGAATTTGTAACCCAAATTTAGTGTAAAAAGCCCTAAATTTGTGGAGTAAGTTATTAATTTTTTTTTTTTTTGCATCATAGGTATTTACGAAAAATGAGCAACAATGGCGAGAAGATCTAATACTTTAAGGAAAATAACTGAATAATTCCTTAAACGTGTTTTAAGCGTTTCTCCTGTGTTACAATGGAAGTAAAAAATAAATGTAAAATTGTAACAATTACAAATTTATAATGAACACATTTGTATCTATAAACTTATTATTCCTCGTAAACGTGTTATTTCTTAAACTTGCTCTTTTGACTTTAGTTTGCTCTTTATCATGCAAAATACCTATATCCCTAGATAACTGAGCATTATAAGAAACGCATAAGAATAATTTATAGATTTAAATGTTATACATATCACAGAACAAAAGTATGATTTATGCAGTTACATTAATTACAATCTTTAAGCAAATATTTTATTTATAAACACCTACAGCTCTAGAAAAAAAATTTCTATGCCATAAAATATCTAAGTAGTTTTATGCCTCCTGAATGGTTAATAAAGTTGAATTTTTATTTTACATTTCGGCATTATATACTCAATTTAATATAAATCAAGCACAAGTTAAAAATGATCAATATATTGTCTAACACGACCATTGATTTTTAACTTCTCATTTAAAATTACAAAATTGCGTTATATAAAAAATTGTGGAATAAATTTTCAATTAACTGTTAGCAAGTTTCAAACCGTACGCATGAATGTCTAAATAATAATTAAAGAGCTGGTAAACGTGATTAGTATTTTAATTTTTTTTCCAAAATGCACTGTAAAATGCAAGAGATAGTTGATATTTAAAAAATAAGCTTTATTTTCTTTGCCATAAAAATGCCCAAGCATCTTTTATTTCTCCTGAATCGGTAATATTGGGGAAAATATCGATTCTGCTGTTTCAACACGAGATTTTTCAAGGTAAGAGAAATCCCCTACTGCATCAAAAATCTTTTAAGTAGAGCAACGGATGCAATATTTTTGTTCGTATTGCTTATGCAGAAACTTCTTGAAAAGCTCTTCACTGCTCAAGGCAATACAGAAACGAATAACAAAATACTTTGGAATCTAGATTTTTCAAAGCCCAGAAAGACAAGGAAAAGGTTAGGTTTTGAGGGAAAAGAGCTTGTATTGGAAAACTCTATTTCAAGAACTTCCTTAATATGGGAAGTCTAGCCCGCGGGGATGCTTGTTCTTTTCTCAATAACTAGTCCATGCACAAAACCAAATGATCGGGGAGTTTTATGTGTTATATGTAACCAAATGAAAAGTCATTTAAATATTTTTACTTTTTCAGTCAAGGTTTTATGAAAAAATGCAAATTTATTTTTTGGGCATAAAATCTGTACTGAATGAGGCAAAACAGTAAAATCTTTCGAAAAATAGACTTTTTTATAAAAATGAAAAGAATATCTAAATATAAGGAAACCCATATATTTTTGGAAAATATTTCAGTGGTGACATGGGAGAATTTTAATATGTATTCTAATACTGAAATAAAAGTTTAATTTAATAAAAATACTTAAAACTTACTTTAAGACACACATTAAAAGATAATATTCTATGATGTTTTTGAGAACAAGTTATTTGTAACTAATTGAAATTTTAAATATGATAAATGAAACCTATATCATTTTGACATTGTATTTCAATGTATATGGATTGGTGTAACATTACTAACAATCACTTTTCACGACGAGTATTAAAAGAGAGGTTTTGTCTTGCGATTATTTCTACATAAGTTAGAAAAAAATTAAAGTTTTAAATAAGGAGCTCTGCTTACATTTTGAAATTAGATGTCATTGCTTATGGGAGGTTGTCGGCTCTTGATTCTTTACTTTATAACCGCCGCTAAACAGCCGACCCAATTTTTAGGTTTACCACTACTAATGTTCAAATCCGTAGCCTTGTAATTTTGAACCCAATCCAGAAGACAAGAGAACTCCTGAATCGAGTATTGGGAGAAATTTGCCTTCGTGGAGGACATTTTGATGGAGCTAACCGGCATTTGCGCTACATGGAGAGGAAAACCACGAGAACATCCCGTGGTTAGCCTGACGGCAAGGGAACTCTAACCCATGATCCGTCTACCACTGAGGATATTTCACGCCAGCACTGTGATCGGTGCTTTGATTCCTTATTGGTAATTCATTACATTTCCAATAAATGTTGCTGCTTCCCTGTGCCTGTTAAGGCAGGGGCACGATTGTTCACGTTTTCCAGTGGCGCCATCTATGGGTAAAAATTCGACTTCTGCCACACTAATACGTCACATCCGTTTATAGGGCGAACCCATTCATACATCAATTCATTTATCCACAGATCGTAATTTTGACCTGAATCAGGGAACGATCCATGTTTAATTCAGATTCAGTACCCCCAGAGGTATTGATTTGTTATACGAACAAGGAGAACTTTGCTACTTGACAGATTTAACATGCATCAGTCGCCATTTACTGCACGGGGTGTCTTCGGCCATCGATTTCCATTAAATACATTCATTTTTCTAAAAATGTCTAATTCAGACTAAGTTTCTAAAAATAGAGGCATAATTAGATTCCAGGAACTAATAATTCTTTCTATCTATCTTTCTTTCTGAGATTAGGTGTCAATAGATTTGAGTGGGAGAACTTGTAATACTTCGATGTAAAGTTAAAATTTCCCTTGTAAACATGATCTTTTCAACAAATTACAAGTTCTAAGTATCATTAAGTAATTAAAATATTTTGCTATTCTAAGTAATTGAAATACTTTGCTTTGAGAGTTTTTCTGTTGCACTTAAAATATCTCTGATCTTACAGGAAAAGTATTTCAGTGAAGTATTATCCCGATTATCTTGCAATACACATTTAAAAAAAAGGATTTTTGCAATGCAAACAGTGAAAGAAATTTATTTATTAGAATAAATAAATTTCTTTAATTGTTTGATGTGTTTATTGGAAGTTGTAAGAAATTAAATTTCTTAATCTGAGAACCCCAGTTTAAGTTCGATACAATTTGGAATTCAGTTGAGTTTTGATGTAGAACATGCCTTATAAAAACATAATAAGTAAAAAAAAATACAAAATGTTTAGATATAACAACATAAATTATGCGTCATGATCTATATTATTTTTGGCTCTCTCACATTCTTTATTTCTACTGGTTATGGAAAACTTATTCTTTAGTTCATTCGTTTATACGTCCATCCGTTTCATCGTATTCCCCTGTTTGTTTCGCTGTATCTGTAACACATTTTACTGTTTGTGCCTTAGTTTAATAATTTTTATAGTTACATTTCTATTTCGTAAATCAAACTGTTCGATCCAAGAATTGCTAAATAATAACTATGCATAGTTATTTCCAAAGGTAACACAGATCTGCAATAAAAAAAATACAAGGGGTCTGATAGCTGAACTTTATGTATTTTTTGTGCTGAAATGGGAAAAAAATAATGAAAAATTTCCATCACTTCACATTTTCTTGAAAATTCAATTTTTCTGGAAATTTATGAACATTTACCATAAAAAAATTCTTTTTTGAATTTCTTTCGTTCTGGTATTATCAGCAGTTTATTTTGGATTGCTCCACGAGTGCCAAAATGCATTTCTTTCACTCACATGTGGACTTTCCCCCCGAACATTTAGGAGCAGTCAGTGAAGAACAGAGGGAAAGGTTCCATCAAGATATCACATATACACTATTTGGAAGAAAGTGACGGGACACGACACTATAACGACATAAATCCATATTTATTAAAATTAATAGGAGGTAGGGCCTCCTTTGGCTGCGATCACAACTGCAACCCTTCTGGGCATGCTTTCTACTAAATTAGCTTTAGTGGCAAGAGGAATTTCCTTCCAAATGTTTAACAGAAAGTTCCATAGTTCATGCTTGCTTTTGGGGATGGAGTGCAGGCCCTCAACTGACGGTCCAATTCGCCCCAGAGATGTTCAATTGGGTTAAGATCAGGACTCTGCGCCGTCCACTCCATGCGTTTAACGTTGTTGTTCACATACCAATCAAGAGTCCTCCTTACGACATGGGATCTTGCCTTGATACAAACATTCATCCATACCGCACGTTGCCCACAAGGTAGAAAGGACATGATTGTCGGGAATATCACAGTATCCATCGGCATTCATCATACCATCAACCTTCACCAGTGGGCCAGCCCCATACCAGGAGAAACACGCCCATACCATCAATCCTCCTCCACCAAACTTTACAGTTGTCCCGTCACTTTCTTCCAGATAGTGTATGTAATATTAAGGAAAATGAGACAAGAACATGCTCTCCGACTACTGTTGGATGATAGCTCGAGATAGACCTGAGATTAAGCATAAGAGAAGATCATCAAAAAATAAGTTTCAGTGGAAAACGAGTATGTACTTAAATAGAAACTTTTTTCTTTTGTTTTTTGTTTGTTTTGCTTTTTGTTTCAAACTTTCACCTACACACACACAATATTTTCTATTCTTGGTCAATCGTCAACTTTACGTAAGTTATCTTAATAAAAATAAATTAAAATGGTATTGTGATGCCACAATTGTCATTACATATTTATTTCCTATCTTTTAAAATATCTTTGATTACTTAAGCTTATTTTTATTAATAGAATTATATTTAAAATAAATCAAAGACTTAATATTTTAAGACGAACATAAAATATTTATTCTTTTTTTCGTATGGATCAATGTAACGGATACTTTTTATTCCATTGCTAGGCAGACTTATTAATTCACTGTCGAAACATAATCGAAAACAAAATCTATTTATAACTTTTTTTTCTAACTTCTAACCGCTAAATGTTTCAGTTTCATGGTTGTAATAATTCTCACAAATTTGTTGGCGACTTGTGATCGCCAAGGTAATTTCTAAACCCAACATCGATATGCTGGTTGGCTTTGTTTTGGCTAAGTTATATTCTGATAACTCGCCAATTTTGGATTTCCTCCCAATACTTTCTGTGTCAGTTAGGAACAATTGTATTCACTTTTAATTCCAAATTTGTGGCGACTAGGAGTGCCCTTATTATTATGAAGCTCATTATTTTTTCAGAAAATCACAAGAGTAAAAGGCTATATGAAACAAACGATGTAATCATTTTAAATGAAATATTTAATATTCACTGTTAAGAATATATACATTAATTTCAGCATTTATTTTCTTGTTATTGCTGATTTTCTATGAGAAATGAATGTTATTTTTAGTAAATTTTGGTTTATTACATTTTATTGACAATATAAATAAATGGACAGAATGATGGACATATAGTCAATATATTAGAATGATTTTCATACTAGCAATGAACTTATTTACTGTCGGTATAGGTTTTTAAGTTTTTAACAGCTCTTATTAAAATATATTTAAAAATTAAGAGTTCTTTTGCCATCGAAAGATGTGGCTAACTGAGAAAAATTCTTTTTTATTACAAGATATAACATTATAAGATGTGTCATAATAAGTAAACATATTTGCCATTCTATAAAATAACCTAGCTTTCACATTTCATTTAATCTTGATTTTATTGTCTCGCTAGATGCTTAAAAAATTAAGAGCTTTCACCTTTAATTTGAATATATAACTCGTTTTGCTATGAAAAAAATAGGAGACTTAGAAATTTGGAAATATAAATGCACATAAAAAAATAGTTCCTTTTGGAATCACCTGAGAGATATTTTTTATGGCTATCGATAAATAATTATTTAAAGAAAAAATACAAAAATAAAAATTCTTTCTTAAAAGAAACAAAATCGTGTACAGTTCTTAATGGTTTAATGGGCATGTCAAATTTCAACTCCGCAGTTGCTTTTCCAAAATCGACCAACATATTTTTTTTTTCTTTTTCCTTATTGCAAGTTTAACAAATAATAATTTCTGATGTAATAATCGAATCGCAATTTTCTTATTCCATTAAATTTCCGTAATATATTTCATCACTTTTTTTGTAATTTCAAGTTTCTAAGCTGTGACAAAATAAAATGTAACTCAGAGAATAAATATAAGAGAAATTTCGCAAAAGATGCACTTAAAATTTCCTTAACTTTCGAATAAATTAGAAATTTGAAGGCAAACTTTGCTAAGTTCATACGTAGAAATGGTTCTGTTAGCATGCCCGAATTTTTGCATGCCATTTTAATGGGTAGCAGAGCAACCCGCATGGTATTTTTGAACAAGTTTGAGCAAGCGTGAATACTTGTATTTATTCATTTTAATTATTTTCTTTTACTTTCAAAATCGAATGCGAATACGATTAAATACAAATACATTTTTAATTTTTTTTTAAATCAAAACATTTTGAAAAACAAAATGTAACACAACATGAGTTTCATGAAAAATGTCTTAAAATTATTATTATGCAGCAATGTAAAAATAATCGGAAGATTTCTCATGAAAGAACTTTTTTTAAAAGAAAACATGAAGCACATATTTTCAAAGATTTTTAAATATTATAGTCAAATCAGAACATTTAATTTTGATAGTTGCTATACTGCTTACTGTTAACGACCAGCCTGCATATGGGTCAAAGAGTTGGCCTCATACCAAAAAGCTCCCGGGTACGAATCCCGCTCCAGACATTTGTGTAATTTATCTCTCGGTTCTATCTACCCTTCTGTGTTGCTTGGGCAACATTGATTCAACTATTTGCCGTCCACGATAAAATGATAATTAGAAAAGTTCTAAGCTTTAGACCCTATAGGGTTTTATTTTTTATTTATTATTTTTTCATTATTAATTTTTTTTTTTGGAAAAATATTGAATTAGAATGGCCATTTGTTTGTTTGTTTTTCAAAATTTTAACTACAGGAGTTACTTTGACGAAATTTTTGTCGATCATATACCAGTAAAAATGCTTATAAAAAAAAAGAAGAAAGTTTCATAAAATTTTAGCATCCATTTTTACAGAATGAATATAGTTACATAACGCATTAATAGATTAAATTGTTTGGAAATGAGAAATTCCTCAACGGTCAGATATTTTTTAAATAGTTAAACAAAATCAAGATAGTTACGATAAACTTAGTCATGAAAATATACTCGTGTTTTTGACACAAGTAGCTTGAATTTTAATTCTTACCTGCGTCATGAGAAGTTGTTTCATGAATTTATTTAGGTAAATAATTTCATCGCGTCTGTTTCTTTGTCAAAAGAATATTACTTAAAGCTTAGGTTTGTTCTTCCTTGCTGACAGGATTTTGATGATTTTGCTTCCTGAATGTGAATGAAAATAAATCTCATTCAAAGGGCTAATTTAACTAGTATTTATATTGTAGTCAATATTTGCAATAATATATTTCTGAGCCATTCGTAAATGATGTCACGCTTGGAGGAGAATGGAGGGTATTTGAAATTCAGACAATCAGTAACAAAGGGGAAGTGCATTGTAAACCATTTTGGTTGAAATCATCAATTTTCATTTTCATACTTTTTTAATTTTTTATCGAAACATATTCATCAAATAAACGGTTGTTAAACAAAATTTATTTTTAAGATTTAGAAAGAAATTTAAAACATGATCCATAACGTTTATATATATATATATATATATATATATATATATATATATATATATATATATATATATATATATATATATATATATATATATATATATATATATATATATATATATATATATATATATATATATATATATATATATATATATATATATGTAATAAGTAAGGGATGGTAAGGTACATTTTGTGACAAAGAGGTGATGTAGAGGGCTAAAGTATTATGTGCAGTAAAGCATGAAATCCGTTAGAAATGGCACCTTGTAGACTTGTTCATTTTAAATTTTAACTCCAACAATCAGAGAAATAAGATTCAATTTTTCAAGAAAATTGTGATGTATTTAATACCTGAATAAAAGCCGAAGCTGAATATTTGAAGATATAAAAGCTTGATATGGATGAAAATTGTTAAGATTAGAGACTAATTAATAAATTCAATCTGTAATTGTGAAAATAAGATTTGCTACGAAGTTGTAAATATTTATTATACGTTATAATAAATGAGTTCGGAGTTATTTTGTATACGTGTTACAATTTATTATAAACATCACTTATCTAGAAATAGCCCTAAAGAAGTTATTACGGTTGTATGATCTTTTATTTTTATTTCATTTATTTATTTATTTCTGTCTAACATGGATAAACTTCTCTTTTTCAAACACTACATTCATATATGTACAAGTATGAAACGACTTATCGACAAGTTGGCGATTATGTTTTCTTTTTTATGAGCCAGTGATATTAAGTTTGCGTCGAAACACATTTTATTGCTTTTTTTCAATCTGATATGAAATGCCCACCTTGCTCAAATCACCCATAAAGTTGCGTAATATTTCTAAGAGGAATGTCCCTTATTGCTTTATCTTCGATCCAAATTATTATTTTCTGCGACAAACCTCTTTCAAGCATGTCTGTATTTTGATATTTCATTTTGTTTTGTTTCTCATTAAGGTAACGGTAGCAATAATAATCATACAGGAAAAAAAACATCAATTTGTTTGTGTTTCTTTTCTTGCTAATAAATACTATTTGTTCAGTATTCCAAGGATTTATATATAAGTCCTTATTTATCTAAAATAAACACTTTTTTGACTTTTTCATTGAGGGAATTTATATATGTACCTGTTAAAAGTATTATTTGTTTGGTAGCATAATATATTAAGTTCATAACATAAAAAAACTACTCTACACTTAGAAAAAGTATGTTTAAAACTTCCAAAATATGGCAAAATTCACCTTGTTTCTGACTCTATGGGGACGCTAAGAAGTACAGTATTTTTTACCGAACTACTTTTGTAATTATTTTGTTATAATTAACAAAAAAAACTATTGCTTCATGTGTTAAAATTTGGTAAATGAGGTAAAATTTGGTAATGTTTCGGAGCAATGCATAATTCGATAAAATTTACTTTTTAATTTCGGATTTTTTAATAGATCTGCGGTAATAAGAACTATGATATTGAAAACTAGAATTTATGGTAAGACGTTACCATAGGAACGGAAACCTTTACCACATCATTGGCTTAAATACTTTATATTTTGTTTTGGAACAAGAAATATGTTGATGTTTTTTTTAACCAACAATGTCTTTACTATAAAGTATACAAAAAAGTTTCTTTCTCTGTGTTTATAAAACTCTTCGTTTGTATTTTAACATATAAGTTCTAACGTTAGATGCATAATTTCTAATGCTTCTTAAATAGTCATCTAAATAGCCATCTAAGAGCCATCTAAAGTTAATGATATTATGTACACGTTATAGTTATTTGAAGTAAAAAAGAACAATGAAACCTTAATTAATCACGTAAAAATTATTTGCTGAAGTATTATATTAGTATTATATATTTGAATAATTTTGTAATAATTGACTTAATCTAATGAAATAATTGCCTAGCATTAATTGAGGAATGCTGTGAAAAGTTAGAACTTTTTTTTCTTTATAGAAAGAAAATACTACGTCTAGAATTTTCTATGATAAACATAAGATTTGAGCAATTAATCCAATTTTTAGCAAATTTATGTTTTCCTCTGGCATAAGCTTCACATTTGTAATCTACAACTGCAATAATATGTGTCTTCCTTTTTTTTTTAACTTCAAGTAAATTAATAATAGAAACTCAAAATAGAAACTCAAAATAATGAGAAAATATTTAAAAGAGTGCTGTGACAAAATTTAAAAAATGACGGTTTTTCATTTAATAAAAATCTCATACGAAAATTGAAGTGACGCTGAAATCCTATGAAGTGAATATTTTCAAAAAATATCGACTTTGATGAGTGTTATGTTTGAATTTGAAATGTTGTAAGCATGAGATTTTAAGAATTTTGTGATTTCGATAGCTAAAAGTGACTACTCAGCTTAGTGAGTCAGTAAATACTCGATATACCTCAATATTTGAAACCCAAAATATTGAGAAAATATTTAAAAGAGCGCTATGTCAAAATTTAGAAAAGGGCAAGACTCTTGAGGGTTGTTCTTTAATGGAAAATTTTATAAGAAAATTGAAGTGACGATGATATTATGCAAATCGAATTTTTTCAAGAATTATCACCTTTGACGAGTAATATATTTAGATTTTGAAAGATTCTAGACTGTGATTTTAAGAATTTTGTAATGCCAATAACTAAAAGTGATTACTCAACTTAGCGAGTTCTATTTTATTCTTAGTTGATAATTAATGATGACGCAAGAAGGAAGTTGTGACACATAAAAGTCTTTATTTGGTTTTCTTGAAGATGCTGATATTGATGATTAGAAAATTGACCTATTGTCAGAATTATGAATTTATTAGGCGAAGGTATCCATTTTCGGTTTTTATTACGCCGAACTTCATTGTTAAAAGGTTAAAATACTTTTTGATTGCTATGCCAATGTTATTTCATTGTGATCACATTTTTTCGACTTCTCCTCACTTTCATAATAAAGCACTTTAATCAGCAATTTCGTCAAGTGCTGTTTTATATATATTATTATATTTTTTTCTAATTTATATTGTTGGAGTTAGTAAGGTAATTAATTTTGTAATACATTTGTTCAATATTTTAGGCTTCTTTTTATTATATAACCATTAATTTTGAACAGTTAAGAAATTAAAATATTTCGAGTTTTTATAATTCAAAACTTTGATTTTTTTAATAGCAGTTATAATTTATGTCTTTCCAAATTTATTACAATGGTTTAAATTATCAATTTAAAATATTAATAATATTTATATTAGTTTTGAAATATTTTTTTAATTATGATTATTAGATGATTGCAATTCTTGATTTCTCTGAGATTAACAAATTCAATAAAATCTACTTTTTAGAACACACAGGTGATGCACTAAAACATGGTGGTATGAAAGTTAGTAACAAATCTTAGAACACTGCTGGTTATCTAAACGATTAATATTTACCGAAATGACTTTCATTATCCTATTAGTTTAAAAGCAGCCTGGTTTTTACAAGACAAATTACTTGGAATTCTAATGTTTTTGAAACAATCTATTTAAACACCATTTTTAATCAAATGAATAGAATTAAAAGAACATGTAGTAATGTTTGTTTATTCAAAAACAAATAGACAAATTTTTTCAAAATTTTATGAAAATAATGAATACCCAACTAAATTAATTAAATTTTATATAAAAGCATTGAGTTAATTGTATGTTATATCAAGTAAATTTACTAAACACTTCTTTGTTAATTTATATAATTTTTCCCGCGCTCAAATCCATTTCGGGCAAAGCCGTGGCTAAAAGTGTGTGCAAAGCATTTAATATTCGGTATTTGCGTCAAAATTCGAATATTTGGTTTAGACTGATAATAAAATAAGACCAAATAGTTCGAAGATTGCTTCTATTTTCATTTATAATTATTTCAATTGATGTATTTAAATGACAGAGCAATTAAATTATATGTGTATGAAACAAAAAAAATTAAATCATAATATAATACAAATTTTAATTTAAATATTAAATACAACTTTGTTTTTGATTTAATTAAATCATATCAGTTTTATAAATAAACATAAATTAAATAAGCCTTTGAGTATAATTAAAAAGGGGCAATATGCATAACAAATATAAGAAATAAGTGAAATTTAATTTGAAAAGCGAAACGTAATGTAAAGGGAAGGGTCGGCTTTTAAGATGATTCAATTGTTTCGTTTCGATTGAATTTTGAACCTTTAGAAGAACAACTATATTTCACCAACAAATATATTTCAATAATGTACTTTTTGTCTGACAGAACTGGAAAATAGCTAAATAAGCATTTATTAATTGGCCAAACACAATTTAACATATAGCTTTGTATATGTTTTATGATTTAATAAAAGAAAGTAAAAAGTCAATTACATTCTTTTATAAAAATTACGCACCAGATGCTTTAACTTACTGTTAAAATAGTGAAGCTATTCAAATTATTATTTCCATTATTAATAGTAAGAGTGAATTATAAGAGATTATTCATAGCTTTCTTTGATTAAATATTTGAATACTTAAAGCCAGGATATTTTTAAACTTAAAAAAACTAAAAAGTAATAAAATATTCGTTTGCACTATATTTAATTGAGTTTTATTACATGAATATATTAAGAACTGTGTGAATATATCTAGAAAATCAAGATTGAAATTTTATCACTAATGGTTAGCCGATTATTGAGGGATCGATCAAAATACTCTCCCCAGAAAACATCTTTACCAGATTGTGACAAAAAGGTAACAGTCACGGAGACTTATTCGTGAAGTCACATGTGACTTCTGTGACGTCTAGACGTGGATTTTAAAAGGTTACTAAGTACGCCTTTAGTGACTTCAAATTTTGACGTCATCTAGACGTCAACATGAGACCATAAGGAAACATTTAATTGCTGCAGTGATATCACCGTGTGACGAAAAAATGACTTACTCACATTTTAGTATGGTCACACTGGGATAGTTCAGAGTCATCGTGAGACTAAGCTGTGACGGTAATATATCACATTTTTGCCACACATTAACGTCACTACCACAATTATATGTCTCATCGGGATGTCATGCTAACTTCTGGTAACGTCACACTGTGACGTCACCAAAGACAGACATAGAAGCATTTTAAGATTAATGTATCGGCGTCGCAGAGGTCATATGTGACTTCACAAATGAGTATTCGTGACTGTAACACTTTTGTTGTTAACTGGTAAAAGTGATATCTGGGTCAAAGTAACTTTTTCTTTAAAAACTATTAACACATCAGGTATAACTAGTGAAGAAAAACGCATAAATCAAAATTACTAATATATATATTTTTTTTTACTTTTACCTTTTATTTAAAGGATTGTTGTTCTGTATTCTCTGTTGATATTATTATTCGTTATTTATCATGATAAAAATCATAGTTACAACTATTTTTTGCTAGTAGTAAAGAAACAGTTTAAATAGGAAACAAAGATCATATATATGTAAGTCACCGGAAAAACTAAATTAAAACATAGAAATGAAATGAAATTTTTTTTTTAAAAAACTATGAATTTTTCTGCTATAATAGTTAAAGTGAAAGGTTCTAAGACCAATTATTATATTTTGCAAAAGATTGATAATTTTCAAAAGATTTAGAATTCAGTGTTAAAGCTGCAAATCCAAATATTCTTTGAAAGATCATCCAACACATTATTTTCAAAAACAGGCTGCTTTTAAAGATTCTTTCCAAACAGATTATCTGAAAGTTTATCTACCGCAATTAAGAGGGGTAATCAATCTTAATACCGTAATTATTTTTGTTTTTCTAAATTACCATGAAATCATTTCTAAAGTTTGAAAATTTCTAAAAAAAAAAGCTTCCATAAAATACTTGATTGAGTGATAATTAAGAGTTAAGAGAAATACTACCATAAAAATATTGGCTTTTGAGTAGTTAATTGTATTATAAGTGTTTAATAACAGCAATTCTGAAACGTTACATTATCTTTTGCGCTGTAAAGTCTTAAACTTTCAGAAACAACCGGAAATGAGACGGATGAAGTTTTCTTAAGTTTTGCTGGTAGAAAAGAATTGTTAAAGAAAATCATTGTGAGAAGAGCTAATTAAATAGAAAAATTACATTTTAAAGTGATTAAATATAACATTTTCTTTAAATCAAAGAAGGAGGTGCTTCTACTACTTTTGTTGAAAACTCAAGAATTTAGAAATTGTAAATTAATCTTTTATAACCATATGCATTATAATAACAGTATATTTGATTCATATTGCAAATTTCATTTGACTATTTAATGTATGTTGTCATTCTTTATAACTTCACTCAAAACAGAATACTTTGGTAAAACTTCCGTATGGTATGACCATATTTTGGTTAATGAAATCAAAATATACTGTATTTAAGCTATTTATTTGGTAATTTTTACGTTCATGTAGTTCCGTTCATGAAATTCATGTTTTCAAAATTATAGTTTTTTTTCTTACTACACATTCAGTGAAACAATTTAAAACATAAAAGTGAATTTAACTGAATAAATGGTTTTTATATCATGATCTAAGGTATCATGATAAAATGCCAATATTTACCACATTTGCCAAATTTTATCTCAAATTATAAAACCATATTTTATTGTTGACTTCATCAAAGCTATTAAAATACATCTTCGGTAAAAATAAACGGACTTTTTGGCCTTAAAATTGAGGCAGAAACGCAACTTAATTTGTCTTATTTTAGTAATTCGAATTTTTTTTTCTTTTGCTCAATGTAGAAAAAATATTCATTTTTTTTACATTTGCAGCCAAGCTAAGAAACTCGTTAATGAAACAGCATTTGATTAAGTGTCGAAAATGACGAAATTAATTTTAAATTCTTCTCTTAAATGCAAGAATTTTACCAAAGAGTTGCAAACATTATCTTTTATGGAACATCCATTAATGAAGTTTTCATACCACTCACAAAATTATTTTTCACATAAAAATTCAAAAATACTATTCGGTAGTTTTTTTGCTTTCGTAAAAGTATTGAAGAAATTTCTCATCGATTAAAAATATAAGTCTGATTAAAATAAAAAGACGAATTATTTTTTGGAAATTTTGTTAACAGAAACTCAATTGGTAAACAATCCTTTCCACAACATAAGATTTTTTTAATCTAAACTCCAAAGGCTCTATTAATTTTATTTATGTCCTTTTATATTTTCTAAAATCTTCCAGTTTGCTATTTTCTTTAGAAATACGCATTTACTTATATATCACAATGTAATTTATTTCAAGATATTTTATTTCATTGGGAGAAATAAAAAAATCAAATTTAGATGAGAAAGTAAAGAAGTAATATAAATTTTTGAGAAGTTTGAAGCTTGTTTAATAGACTATGTTTAGTATAAGAAGTTTTTTTTTTCTAAAAAAACTATTAATTTTTATTTATACAGGGGAAGGAATTTTTGTTGCATTTATATAAATACTTGATCTTGCCCAATTTGAGTGTAGTATATCAAATCAGAAATTAGATTTGCTCCTATAGCTACAGATGTTTTTAAATGAAATTTTACGAAATTTATATTTTGTCTGTTGAAATGTTCAAACTTAAAAATGTTATATATAACAAGGAGTCACATAAATGTTGTGACAAACTTCTAGGAGAGTTAGAGCAAATCATCAAGTTTGCATTGCAAACCATTCCCGGAAGTGCCATCGTATGCGGCTGGGGACGCTTCGTTATTGTGACCAGTTCAGAAGCACATAAAAATAGTCTATAATAGGGAAATTCCTCTGGTTGTGCGTTCCTATAAAGGGTGGTGTGTATCCCTGGTCATTGATTCCTATAAAATTTCAATCCTGATGATGGGCCTTAACACCTCTAGAAGTTCGCTCCAGCATTTTTGCAACACTTTGCTATAGATAACGCTTTCAACCCCGTATGTTTCGACAAAAAAAAATACTTAAAAAGTCCCAATAAATGTAGCTTTGAGAGGAAAACCATTTGCAGATTTGAAATAGCAACGTTAAAATATCCAAGATTCGTTACACAATCTCATGCAAAGAAAAAAAAATCCACGTGTAATTAGTAATAGAATTTTTTCACAAATTTCCTACTATGTAAAAAAAAAAGTACTAAATTGTGCTTACTAATAGGAGTTTCTACCTCAATTTTACTTTTATTTCACTGAATTGGACAACATGAGCTATAGTTCTTTTATATTATGTATATCGGTAAATAATTTAATCTCACATCTGTCATTGCATTAACGCAATTTTATGTTAAATAGGATGAAAATTAATTTAACAATTCTGTGTAATGAATAATCATTATCCTCATCTATACTCTCCTTAAAAATAAACGACATATGCGAGTAACGATAACCCATTAAGGATGATAAATATAACCGGTATTTTTATCTCATCTCCAATGAATGTAATAAGGGATAGTGCATTCTCGAGTTTCATTTCTTGAGGGTATAATGGAAGAAATCTTAGGTAAAAATTGTGTTGATGCACTGTGTGGTTTTCTAATTAACTCTAAAGGGAACCGTATTTGGAGACTTAATGAATAGTAAGCTCCTTAAGTTCATGAAGCAGCAATGAATGGATATGAGTATCATGACCTGCTGCTCTATTGTGTTGTGGCATCATTTCAGTTTTGATAGATTATGAGTTTATATAGCATGATGTAGTTTTTTTTCTTCTTCTGAAAAGTTGTTTGGTGGTTTCCCTTCTTTAATGATTCTTGATTAAGTAACTTCGCGTGCAAAAATGTATCTTTTAGGAGTCTTATTCATTTCCTCTCAAAATATTCGATGAGGTAATGCACTTGGAAAAATATGCTCAAGTCATTAGAATAAAAGATAATGTATGCATAGATGATATATTAGTATGATAAGCTAGGAAATAATGTGATGAGCTCGTGAATGTCATGTTAGAATATTAATTAAAATCTCGTTCGTAATTTAAAGTTTTTATCATAATTTAATAATATTATCTTGATAAGTTAGGATATAAAATGCTGATTAAACTTTTGTTTTAATTTTTATTCATTTATCAGTTTTATTTATGTTATCAAAGTAAATTTGTATAAAACAGTTCTTATTTTACGAAGTTTACATAGTCTTTGTTATAATTGTGATTTTGTGATTTTGTTTTAATGATATCTATGTTTGAAATTTATCTTTTGACACACCACAGTTCTTACATATAAATGTTGCATAAATTTCTATCAAATATTAGTTCAGCACTATGATTCAAACGATTATTTGAATTTTTCGTTTGACTCACCACAGTTCTTAAATATAAATGTTGAATACATTTCTATCAAATATTAGTTCATCACTGTGATTCAAACGATTATTTGAATTTATCCTTTGACACACCACAGTTCTTAAATATAAATATTGAATAAATTTCTATCAAACATTTTCAGCACTGTGATTCAAACGGTTATTTGAATTTATCTTTTGACACACCACAGCTCTTAAATATAAATGTTGAATAAATTTCTATCAAATAATAGTTCATCACTGTGATTCAAACGATTATTTATGTTCTTTTTCGAATTAAATTACTTTGAAATTCCACGAAAATGTGAATCTAAGCCTCAACCTGTCATGGTTTTCAAAATATAGATTGTAGTACACAGTTTTAAGGCATGGACTGTCTATTTTAATGTGTAGAATTATATTTCAAATTAACTGTATTGTTTTAATATAAATTAATCATTATGAATTTGTTTTTTGAAAAAAAGTTTTAATCGGTATCTAAAAAAAGGTTTTTTAACGATTTTCTGTACAGTAATAAAATATTATTTATATTTTCTTCAAAAATATTTTCTGATTTTAAAAATAATATTCTGATTTTTCTAATTTTTTCATACTTTACACATTCTGCATGTATGCATCAGAAATTATTTTCAAGGTGCATGGAAGCAATATTTAATTCAACTTATGAATATTCGACAGTTTACTTGAAAATGTTAAAAATATTATAGGTTTTACAGTTCATACTTTTAGTTTACATTAGCAGTGTTTTATTATTGAGTCAAGAGATTTAGAAATTTGCATCTGGGATTCAAAAAGTTCATATGCAAGGTATAATAACTTTACAAACAAAGAAAAAAAATTCTGGTTAAATCACCGTACTTTAACCGTATATATTTTAGACAATCTTCTAAATAAAACATAATTCGGGTTAATAAAACCAAAATACACGGTATTTAAACCATTCATTTGACAATTTTCCCGTTCATATGGTAACAGTTTACCGGAAATTCTGGTTTTCAAAATTACAGTTGCATATAAATTATAGTTATAATTGAATCTTACATTTAGTAAAAAGTGTAGTTACATTTAGTACATTTATACTCACATTTAGTAAAAAATATTTAAAAAAAAGTAAATTTAACCGAATAAATGGTTACCAATAAACTCTATCTTATCACGAAAATGTTACCAGATTTTACCACATTTACTAAATTTCAACACTTATTCTGCTGTTAAATTTTTACCAAATCTTTTGCAAACCACTTTGGATTTCAAGCCTTTTGGCTTTCGCAAAGAGCCAGTAACGAGGTATTTTTTACCATATTTTGGTAGTTTTGACCATACTTATTTTGACCATACTATTCCAATCATACTTAGTTTTGACCAAACTTATATTATTTTATGTGTCGATTTTATGTATGCAGGAAATCTCCTTTAATTGTACATAATTTAATGTTTTCTTAGTTTTTAGAAAATTAAAAACTATTTTGGAGATCCAATTATAACAGTGGATTCAGCTAAAAAAAGTATCTTTCATCTTCCAATATTTTCAAATTACTTATTATTTCTCTTGAATTATTACCCGCTATTATTAGTTGTATTATTAGCTGTAATGAAACTATTTATTACATTTTATAAATTGTTACAGTGTTACATTCTAAAACTCAATATGTTATATAATGTTACATTCTATATTCTTAAAATGTTGTAGTGTTTTATGCTAAAAGCAGCGAGGAAACATTCTAACTTATCTGCTCATTTTATTTTTTGTGATTTGCCATATTTTTCAAACATATACCAAATGAAATCATTTATGCATGAATTCAACACAGAAATTGAAACGAATTTAAATAATATCCATCTCAAAAAACTTTATTTTCTGAATTTGTCACACCACTTTTCTCAAAACTTCGAGAACATAAAGTATTAAAAAAATTTCCACCAACATGCATAACTTCTCTATTTTATTCTTCTTAAATAAAATAGTGAAGCAACATTAATAAAATAAAGATACGCTATTAATTTAACTAAAACAATTTCATGATGCTTGCTTTTAAAACACAATTTACGCTAGCTGTTTCTTTAAAAAAATATTTAGTCAATTAAATTATTTTAGAAGCAAAACCAACATTTTAATTTTAATAATTTATAAAATTTTTGATCTAATCTCCTGAATCTATCATGCTTTACATTAAAAAAATGAGAACTAAATTCCACAAATTAATGCTTCTATCTTTGCTTTACTATGTGATATGTTTGTCCCAAATCATTACGTTGATTTTCCATCGCTGTATATGGTTTTTAATCATGAACAGGAACTAAATAAATTAAAATACTAAATAAACATTATGACCCAAATGAATATGCATTTTGTTTTTTAAATAAATCTATTTAGCTGCAACCAGTAGTTTCATTCGTGTATCAAAATATTATAATTAAAAGCATACAAATTGAAACACATTTTTTCTAAATAAGAAATATTAAACATTATGTTTACGTCGAACAATAAGTTCCATGCAAATTAATAGCTTAATGAAATAAAAAGAAGTTTCAATTTGAGAAGAAAAAAAAAGTTGTATGCATTAGAAATTCGGAAAACAACGAGAAAAATCAATTAACGAACTTCCATTGGGAATTAACTTAATTATTGGCATATTGATCACTCATATTCTAGCAGAATGCTGCTTTTAATGAAGTTATCGAAAAACATTCTTTTTATAGTTTCAAGCTGTTTTAGGAAAAACTATTTAAGTGGAGTAACAACTAAATTAACAAATCAAATCAACAATAAAAAAACAGATTTATCGTTTGAATATAAATATAATTGCATCGCTAAAAATGTAAATGAATGTTTTAAATGTTTTATATAGATTTAAATGTTTTTTATAGATTTAAGTGTTTATATATATTTTAATATGTATTTAAGTTATATGATTGGCTAATTTATGGAAAATAAAAATATTTTTTAATCTATATTTGTCCTACAAGGGAATGAAAACCACGAAAAACTCTCACGATTAGCCCGACAAAAAGAGGATTTTAACCCATCATTTATCTAACACCGAAAGAATATTTTAAGACTGCAGTGTGGTCAGTATGAGCTGGAAGCAGAGTTCGTATCAACCAGGCACAGCTGGTATTCGAATTTAGGTTACCCCATTGGAAGGTAAACGCTTTACTCACTGAGTCACCGAGGTTCGACTGGGTTTTTCAGTAGAATTGAGTTTACTACATCCAATGTTCAACTCTGTTGGCTTGTAATCTTGAACCCAACCCAGAAGAAAAAGGAACCCCTGGATCAAGTAACGGGACAAAATAGCCATTGTGGAGGACTTTTTTGATAGAACTAACCCGCTCTTGCGTTACACGCAGAGAGAAACCACGAAAACATTTCACGGTTACCCCGACGACAAACAAATTCTTTTCTGGTGTTGGCAGAGAGAGTTGAAACAAACTTACCTGTAATATACGTAGAAAGAAAAAGTTAAAGGTGACCATACTATGAACAAACTATTTTCGTTTTAAAATTATCTTTAACATTTTATGCAGATTATATTATAATTTAATACAGATATTTAGCAATTTACAAAGCGTTTAAACGAAACTTCAAAATAGCTATCCACCATAACCATGTCAGTTATAAGCGGAGCTGTGCCTTCAAAATTTACAATAAGCATAATGGAAAAGTTGATAAATTTTCAAAAGGATAGAATATTCATAAACTTAATTCTAAAAAAAAATTATATTTAATGAAGATATCAAAAATTATCCTTTTATGATACAAAACTTTCTAAGGAGAACATTTTTGATTTCGAATAACAACTAAATTTATAGTTCAGAAAATTTATTTGATTCAAATTGACAATTAAACACGAATTCAGCACCACATGCACATATAATTACTCAAGTGAAAATTGCATTTGAAATAAATTTATATTATTTCACATGAATTTTTACCTGAAATTAAGTTGTTTAATTTGATAACAATCGTGGAACTGAATGGAGCTTTACTAATATTCTTACATATTCATTTGCTTTCCTATAAACATAAATGCGATTGAATAAATTTTGCTTATTTATAAAAAATATGTAAAAAAAACAAGTTTATTAAAAGGCTGGTCACAGGAGCCACATACCCCAACGACCTCTTAGATGAATACTTTGTGAAAAAATGACAGATTTTTAGCGAAAGAAAAAACTTAAAGGAAGTCACAAATTTATATCAACAAGAAAAATTACATTTTATATTTCAAGAAAAAAAGATTGTACTGCTCATGAGATTATACTTTTTACTCTTGGTAATTTCCTGAAAACTGAAGAACTTTTGGAGTTACTCAAATTAAAAGGTTACAAACTTACCATGGTTTTTGAAATGATATAAAACTTAACCAAAACAAAACCGCAAAATTTTGGGCACGCTTACAGCTTTTCACATTTTAATCCCTAAGAACTGTTTCGCACGTAAAAGTTTATCAGACAAACTATTTAAAGAGCGCTAAATTCTTTGTCTATATCGTTCTCAAACGAAACATTTGTTTCAAAAGTCTGCTCAGAATTAGCATTCAATATGAAAAAAAATCGATTCACTGTAAAACATGCTCAAATGTCACGAACCTTTCTTCGTTTTTGACTAAATCATTCCCTAGTATATGTTCATCAAATTGACGAAGTAACTATCATCACTACTTCAAGGAAATGAATTTTTGTCAGAATTAAAGAAATATTTCGCCACTTCATTTCTTTTTCAGAGAAAAACCCTCGCACTTCTTATTGTATCTAACTTTTCTAAAAATCACTTTAACGTGGGCACCATACAAGTGGACCAACACAGGAATGGCAGATAGAGCAGAGATAGAATAATAACAGATAGAATAAATTACACCCCTCTTCAAAGTGGGTTTCAAACCCATGATCTTTGTTGTAAGAGAGCAACGTTTTGTCCACCACACAATCCTTCAGCTTAATTTCTCATTTTTGATTCGATTGTCTAGCCTTCATTCTAGATCTTTCATTCTAGTAAATAATCTTCTACAATGGCTTAAGATAAAGTTTCAAATTGATGAAACATTTTGGTCATATAGTTAAGAGTCGTCGCAAATCAGATGATTTCGTGAAAAAAATGATGCTCAAAATTAACGAAACACTGCTCAAAGATTGCTGAATCGTCACATGAATGAGTGTTTAAGATAAATGAAGCATTTCACTCAATTTTTAATGCTTGTGATTCAAAGATGTGACTCTATATGTAAAATTAAAGAAATGTAAGTTCTAAAGTATCTTTTTTAAGCAAGTTTCTTTTCAGGGTGCACCTAGTTTTGAATTGAAGCGACTAAATTTGGTACTTCATTCCATCAAAAGTGGGCAATATATTTCTTTTCATACATGGGCATGGTAGGGTACCCTGCTTTTATTTATCATGGATATCACGAATTATCAATAGAGTCTCGATGAACGGTACTTAAACTTGTACATAACGTGTATATGAGAGTTGGGTTAAATACATTTGTTTACATTCAACTGATTTATTATAGTTGCTATTCTAAATAATAGCAATTTGAAAAAAAAAGAAACAATTCTCCCATAAATCTAAAACATTTCAGTTTAAATTAAAATTAATAATGTTCAACTACTAAAGTAAGTAGTAAGTACGTCATATCGTGATTGCACAATATCATGTTTAAAATTGACTGACTAATTGACTTTGTTCCACATCTTAAAAAATATAGACTGAAATTACGGTATAAAGTACCGACAATCAGAGTGTCAGTATTTCTTCCAATGAAATCCAATTTTTACAGAAAAAAGATTGCGAAGATTGACAGAAAAAAAGACTGATATATCGTAATTGGTACAGGGAAACTTACTGTAAAACCACTGAAGCGCGCTGTAATTAAATAAAAGTATTGTAAATATTATGATATAAAATTTTATAGTAAAAGTGATTTTTATGGATGCTGGATGGTGCCAGCAATTGTTACCGCAATTTGAGTCGGAATTTTTTACAGTGCCTAAGGGTTTTAATATTTTTGCTCAAGATCTAATTTTAATTCACGTTACGCAATGTATAATAGAAGTGCATGTAGAATAATATGAATAAAAAAATTTTTTGAAAAGAATATCATTAATATTTTTTGTCATTTCCAACACTCAATGTAGAAATAATTTTAAGGTAATTTAGAAATTATGATTTATTTCCACGAAAGATAAAAATATTTGTAATCTGTTGAACTCAAGAGGTATAGGATCTGTCAAGGAACAAAATCAAAATAATTATTACCATTACAACAGTTAACTTCATATTAAAGCATTCTAGTGCTCAAAATAGATCAATTTTGGCTCGGCATAATTGCTTTTTTGAAGACTAGAAACTTACGTTTACTTCATTTTATGGTCAAAGGAAATTTCTGCTATTAATATCCATAGTTCATTCTAAGTCATTTATTTCTCAAAAGTAATTTCCTTAACACAATATCTTAGAATACAAAATGTTCACGAACAATTAGTCGGGAATACAATATCAATATTTTCCGACAATGCCATTAAATATGGAACGTATTTGTTAAAAGCTTTAGTCTCTAAATATCCATGTCAGTAGAATGCATTATTCTTTTTAACTGACAGTATATTCTTAAGATAGTTTTCGTTTTATTAATACGTTTTAAAGTAGAAAATTTCTTCGGAAACAAAAGCGGTGAAATGATTGGCCTATAAAGAAATATGAAAGAAAATACCTTAATATTAATCATTATAAGAAAATTGGGTTTTCGAGATACTCATTACTCTTTTTAAGAAACCGAACTTTATAACTGTCCTGAAACATGACATGAAAATGGATGTGCGGATTTATATTCTTTGAGCTTTTGAATTTCCATTTTTTACTCATTATTATATTTTAAAACTGTCACCTGGCCACCTGGTTTGCCTTTAAAATAAATCTGCTCTCAGATACCTTTTTTTAATTTACTATTTGGTTTGAGAGCCCTAGTGTTTTTCTTCACTGATCCACTTTTTTTATCAGTTCAATAAGTGTATCTAACTTTTATGAGGTGCATTTACCAGGCTATGATCATTTCGGATGATCGCAGAAACAAGTGAAGAAAAAAAAATGCGAGTAAACACCTCAATTTCATTATGCTGCACAATCATGTGCTATTTACTAGTTCAAAATGCACTACATTGTAAAAATTCTGCATTAAATTACGCTGAAAATTACCGGCACCCAAATGACCGGTACTTTTTACAGTAAAATCGATTTTTACTGGAACATGCTGCGGAGCAAAAGTCTGTCGTACCGTAATTTTTACATTAATATTTATAATAAAATAACTGAATTACACTAATTAAGTAAATATACAGTAAAAATTACGCTATGATATTTTATGTTAAAAATGAATTTTGCGTTGAAATTGGTTTATCTGATTTTACGGATCACGTACCTAAAATACCAGTAATTTATACCGTAATTTTATCCGGAATTTTTTACAGTCAGTACTGGGTTAAATAGACCTTTGACTGGTTAAATCGAAAGTCTCATTCAATAATTTTTACCTGAATTATTTGATCTTGACCTCAGTTTGATACAGTTCTTCTTTGTATTCCTCATTCCTCACAGCAAATTACTTTTCATCTCACACATTTTAAAGGCAAAATCTGTTCATTTAAAAAAATATTAACATTTATTCAAGTTCTTCGGAAGTAAACGTATTTTTAAGCACTGATTGCACTTAATTTTGTATCAAAATGTTTTCACTTAATCAGTTTCAGAAATATCTGAATAAGAGGAAATTGTTTTGACAAACTGCATTTCAAAGTCATTTTTGTGTACTGTATACTTCTTAAAAGTGTAGAAAAAATTATGGTAGATTTTACCAAAAGAATTATTATAATTTTTTTATATTTCAAAAAATGTTTTTCATGGGAAGTCTCACAATTGTTTAAAAGTTGTAAAAATGTAAAAATGCATTAATAATTACTATAAAGTGAGTTGTAATAACTTGAATATAATTGATTTAATGCCCCATTTCATATAGGATAACATATATTCGAAACAGCATTTAGATGTTTTTAAACATTTACACAAGACCAAAACTCGTTTACAAAAAAATAAATTCCAGAAAAATTTTCAAAAAACATCAAAAGCATTAGGTATGAAATTCAACATAGTTCAAAGAAATAATATTTTGAAAAGTTGGAGGAAATGGAATAGAAGAAAGAGAAAAGCAATTTATTGCAATGTCTTGAAAAAAAATGGCTTTGTTAATTTTTTTTAATTGATGAATTGTATTTTGCGCGAAGAAAAAATCTTGAAAAATTAACTTTCTATTTAGTAGTGGCATTTCCGGCAAAAAGCATAATTCCGGTAATAAAAAAAATAATGGTATTTAAACCATTCATTTGACACGTGTTTCCCATCATAAGGTAGCAATTTACCAGAAATTTTTCCCTTCAAAATTATGGTCCTTATTACCACACATTTAATATAAAAAACTAAAAATTAAAAATCATAGTTTATCGAATAAATATGTTTTATGCTATATTCTAAGTATCATAATAAAATTACTAAATTTACCACATTTGCTAAGTTTAAACACATATAATAAAGCGTTATTTTGCTGTTTTTTTACCAAATCAATACTAAAGCACTTCGGTTAAAATTACCAAGCTTTTTGGTGTTCCCCTAGAGCCAGAAACAGGGTAAATTTTACCTTATTCAGGTAGTTTTGACAATACTTTTGTTTCTCTGTGTAATTTTTACGTATATAAAAGAAATATTTCTCAAGTATACTTAACATTTTGTCTTTATAGCTTTCGGAAACTTTTCATTGTGTTGAAGAAATGTACAAAAGCAAAGCAATTTTTCCTTTGATTTCATGTCGTAGAATATTCCGATTGATTTAAATGACTTTTAATTAAACATCACAATGTTTATTAAATGTCATATAAAGCTTACATAACACATATTTAAAAAATTGAGACATAAATCTCGCTACGATAGAAATGGCTTATCGGAACTTCACATAAACGCGGATTTCTTTATTTTAATG